>NC_057803.1:18646858-18783771 GCF_018294505.1 Triticum aestivum
AAACCAATCCTTATGCTAAGTACATGAAAGATATTATTACAAATAAAAGAAAGATACCGGAAGCTGAAATTTCCACCATGCTTGCTAATTATACTTTTAAGGGTGGAATACCAAAGAAACTTGGAGATCCAGGAGTACCCACTATACCATGCTCCATTAAAACAAACTATGTTAAAACTACTTTATGTGATCTTGGATCCGGTGTTAGTGTTATGCCTCTCTCTTTATATCGTAGACTTGATTTGAATAAGTTGACACCCACAGAAATATCTTCGCAAATGGCTGATAAATCAACTGCTATACCTGTCGGTATTTGTGAGGATGTGCCTGTTGTAGTTGCAAACGTTTCTATTTTAACGGACTTTGTTATTGTTGATATTCCCGAGGACAATAGTATGTCTATTATCCTTGGAAGACCCTTTTTGAATACTATAGGGGCTGTTATTGATTGCACTAAAGGCAATGTCACTTTTCATGTTAATGGTAATGAGCATACGGTACACTTTCCGAGGAAACAACCTCAAGTTCATAGTATCAACTCTATTGGGAAAATTCCATCGATTATATTTGGAGGTTTTGAATTTCCTCTTCCTACTGTCAAGAAGAAATATGATATTATTATTATTGGGGATGTGCATATCCTCGTTGAGGTAACATAGTGTTATTCGAAATTTCTCCGGTTCCATGTTATTCGGAATGAGTTCGTTAACAAGACTTGATCAACCTTGTTAGTGGATTCCTTTTGATGATCATGAGATGGATGAAACTAGAAGGCACAACCTTCTGTACAACTTTTACTTTCTGTTATTTATATTAAATAAAATAAAAATAAATATTTTTCTGTCTATCATCTGATTATCCGTGCAATATAAAAATACCTAAAAAATAAAAGTTCTCCAAATGCCCTGAAATTTAAATATGATTTTTTCTAGAATATTTGAGGATTTATGGAACTGAGAACACACCAGGGGGTCAACCACCTGCCCACGAGGGTGGATGGCGCGCCCCCTGCCTCGTCGGGCCACAGTGGCCCTCCTCCACTTATTCCTGCACCCACACACTTCATCTTCCTCCCACAAACACGAATATCCAGCTCAAGCACGAGTTCTAGCTCATCTTGCTGCCATTTTCGATCTCCTTGCTCAAAGCACCTCTCACAAAACTGCTTGGGGAGATTGTTCCTTGGTATGTGACTCCTCCATTGGTCCAATTAGTTTTTGTTCTGTTGCTTTATTCATTGCAAATTTGTGTTGCTTAGGTGACCCTGTTCTTGAGCTTGCATGTCAAATTTATATGGTCAAAAGTAGTTTTGATGCATGATATAGGCCCTAGGCACTTGTAGGAGTAGTTGCTATCAATATTATTGAGCTTGGTTTACTTTTATTTTGAAGTTACTAAAAAATTTCAGAATTTTTCAGAGGAAGAAATATGCTTAGGAAAATGTTCCAAGGTGGTTCTTCAAGGAAGCAAGGACCCAGGATTTTAATGCGTGATGCTGATGAAGAGCCACCAAGAGACGCTCCAGTGTGTCCTTGTGAATGGCCTTCTAAGAACTTTATGGATCGAGCGGGAATTAAGGAAGAATTTAACGCATATTTGCGTAACGCTGATCTTGTGAGCTTCAAGGAAGAGAAGTGCAGCCAGTATCACTATCTCACCAGTACCTTCGTGAGGAGGTTTGAATTTTCAACTTCACGTAATTCTCCAACTGTCCCGTTTGATATTTATGATAAATCTTACACTATGAACTTAGAGGATTTTACCACTACTTGCAAAATCCCACAATGGGGTAGTATAAGGGATCCTCGCAAATCTGAATTTAGAGATTTTCTTGCTAGAATAACTGTGGGAGAATCTAGAGATATAACACAAGCTACCATAGGGAGCATTCACTTTCCTGCTATACATTATTTTGCTCTCTTCATAGGTAGATGCATTAATGGTAAAGATGAGGCATGTCACATGTGTGTCCCCAATCTTAGTATTCTAGGAGTGTTGTGTTAGGAGACAAATTATATAATTTGGGAGCCATTGTTGCACGTAGGTTGCATCTTAATAGACTTAATGGAGATTTCTTTGGTGGAATTTATGCAACCCGCATAGCTAATTTTCTTGGTATAGCCGTATGCGAAGATGATATTGAATTACCTCCTGCTTATCTAGATTTTAATGCTATGGTTCACCACAAGTTTGTCGAGAGGAACGAATCACCTCTCCAGTATCGACTAATCTTTGACAGACACTGTGTTGTCTGTATTACTCTCCCTGCTCCTGCCTTCTTTGATTATCAGGCAAGAGGAGGATATACTATTACTAGAGAGGAGGCAGATGAGTACGAGAGGAGAGAGGAGGCCACTCGTCGCCACGCTGCAGCTCAGCAGGTGATAGCCGCTGCATCGCAGTATGACCCCAACTACTATTATGGATATCCGCCAGGCCAGCCGTGGCCATAGACCAACTTAGGCCAAACGCCTAAGCTTGGGGGAGTACGTATTTCCCACCGACATTACATTTATGTTCACACACTCATTGCTAGATGTCGGTGCTCATACTTTTTCATTGTATCATCCATGCTAGTTTACTTTCCTTTTTATGCTTTCTTCTTGTGTGTTTAGTAAACCTTAAGAAAAAAAACAAAAAAAATTAGTTGTAGCTTTTAATTAATTTACTTTCCATGCTTGTAGTAGTAATTAAAAAGAAAACCCAAAAAAATTTCTTGTTCTTCTTTTGCTTGTTGGGAGCTTTCCCGTGTAAATAGTTTTATTTCTTTTCTTTTCTTTGGGGGTCGATAGGAGAAGACCATATTTAAATTGTTGAAGTGGCTCTTATATGCATTATTGTTGATCTGACAAAAGAGCCCATATTGCCTTGTCTTCTCCTGTTTATTGAATGCCTGCAGATTCCAGCTTAGTCCAATGCACGTGCACTATTATTATTATTCACATCGTTCGGTCGTGCAAGTAAAAGGCAATTATGGTGATATATGATGGACTGGCTGAGATGAGAAAAGTTGGTATGAACTCGACCTCTTTTGTTTTTGTAAATATGATTAGTTCATCGTTCCTGATTCAGCCTATTATGAATAAACATTTTGCAATGACAACTAGAGATCATAGTTTCTTGTGCCATGCTTGATTAGCTATGAGTTATAATGGTTTACCTTGCGTGCCAACATGCTATTAAAATGGTTATGATGTGGTATGATAGGGTGGTATCCTCCTCTGAATGATTTAAGTGACTTGACTTGGTGCATGTTCACGCATGTAGTTGAAACAAAATCAACATAGCCTTCACGATATTTATGTTCATGGTGGATTATATCCTACTCATGCTTGCATTTGGTGTTGATTAATTTTAATGCATGTTCATGACTGTTGTCGCTCTCCAGCTGGTCGCTTCCCAGTCTTTTGCTAGCCTTCACCTGTACTAAGCGGGAATACTTCTTGTGCATCCAAACTCCTTAAACCCCAAAGTTATTCCACATGAGTCCACTATACCTACCTCTATACGATATCTACCTGCCGTTCCAAGTAAATTTGTATGTGCCAAACTCTAAACCTTCAAATAAATATCATGTTTTGTATGCTCGAATAGCTCATGTATCAACTAGGGTTGTCTGTATCTTCCATGTTAGGCGGGTTATTCTCAAGAGGAGTGGACTCCGCTCCTCACTCACGAGATAAATGGCTGGTCACCGGGATGCCCACTCCCATGCTTTATGCAAACTAAATCAAAATAATTGCAAACAAAACTACCCCTAGGACTCTTGTTAGTTGGAGGCACTCGTTGTTTCGAGCAAGCCATGGATTGATGCTTGTTGGTGGAAGGGGGAGTATAAACTTTACCATTCTATTTGGGAACCGCCTATAATGTGTGTAGCATGGAAGATATCGCCATCTCTTGGTTGTTATGTTGACAATGAAAGTATACCACTCAAAATATTATTCACCTCTATTTCAAAACCGAGCTCTGGCACCTCTACAAATCCCTGCTTCCCTCTGCGAAGGGCCTATATATTTACTTTTATGCTGAGTCATCATCCTCTTATTAAAAAGCACCAGTTGGAGAGCACCGCTGTCATTTGCATTCATTACTGTTAGTTTACATTGAGTATGACTTGACTGGATCTCTTTTACCATGAATTACAATGTCTAGTCAGTCCTTGATCTTTAAAGGTGCTCTGCATTTATTGTTTGCGGTCTCAGAAACGGCTAGCGAGATACCATCTTGTTATACCATATTATGATTGTTTTGAGAAAGTGTTGTCATCCGAGATTTAATATTATTGCTTGCTAGTTGATTATGCTATTGATATGAGTAAACTTGAGACCTATGTGTTATTTTCAATGTGGTTAGTTATAATCTTTGCTGAAAACTTGAATGCTGGCTTTACATATTTACAACAACAAGAGCAAACCAAGTTTGTAAAAGTTTTTCTTTATCACTTTCAGTTTATCAACTAAATTTCTTGAGGACAAGCAAAGGTTTAAGCTTGGGGGAGTTGATACGTCTCCAACGCATCTACTTTTCCAAACACTTTTGCCATTGTTTTGGACTCTAACTTGCATGATTTGAATGGAACTAACCCGGACTGACGTTGTTTTCAGCAGAATTACCATGGTGTTATTTATGTGCAGGAGCAAACATTCTCGGAATGACCTGAAACTTCACGGAGCCACTTTTCAGAAAATAGGAAAAATACCTACCAAAGATGAAGGCCAGGGGGCCACCGTCTCTCCACGAGGGTGGGGGGCGCGCCCCCCCTACCTCGCGGGCCCCCTGTTGCCTCTCCGACTCCAACTCCACCTCCATATATTGAGTTTCAGGGAGAAAAAAATCAGAGAGAAGAAATCCTCACGTTTTATGATACGGAGCCGCCGCCAAGCCCTAAAACCTCTCGGGAGGGCTGATCTGGAGTCCGTTCGGGGCTCCGGAGGGGGGAATCTGTCGCCATCGTCATCATCAACCATCCCCATCACCAATTTCATGATGCTCACCGCCGTGCGTGAGTAATTCCATCGTAGGCTTGCTAGACGGTGATGGGTTGGATGGGATCTATCATGTAATCGAGTTAGTTTTGTTAGGGTTTGATCCCTAGTGTCCACTATGTTCTGAGATTGATGTTGCTATGACTTACGCTTGTCACTAGGGCCCGAGTGCCATGATTTCAGATCTGAACCTATTATGTTTTCATCAATATATGAGTGTTCTTGATCCTATCTTGCAAGTCTATAGTCACCTATTATGTGTTATGATCCGTTAACCCCGAAGTGACAATAATTGGGATACTTACCGGTGATGGCCGTAGTTTGAGGAGTTCATGTATTCACTATATGTTAATGCTTTGTTCCGGTTCTCTATTAAAAGGAGGCCTTAATATCCCTTAGTTTCCATAAGGACCCCGCTGCCACGGGAGGGTAGGACAAAAGATGTCATGCAAGTTCTTTTCCATAAGCACGTATGACTATATTTGGAATACATGCCTACATTATATCAATGAACTGGAGCTAGTTCTGTGTCACCCTAGGTTATGACTGTTACATGATGAACCGCATCTGGCATAATTCTCCATCACCGGTCCATTGCCTACGAGCTTTCCATATATTGTTCTTCGCTTATTTACTTTTCCACTGCTATTGCTATCATTACTACAAAATACCAAAAATATTACTTTTACTACTATTGCCTTTTGCTACCGTTATCACTACTGTCATATTACTTTGCTACTAAACACTTTGTTGCAGATATTAAGTTTGCAGGTGTGGTTGAATTGACAACTCAGATGCTAATACTTGAGAATATTCTTTGCCTCCCATTGTGTCGAATCAATAAATTTGGGTGGAATACTTTACCCTTGAAAACTGTTGCGATCCCCTATACTTGTGGATTATCATATAGCCCGGCACAGAGGCGCCGCACACCCCCTATGCTTCACTAATGAAGTAATGGATCATGAATTCCTAGAAGGGTTTAAACCCGTGAACATTGAATCATATGACGGCACTACAGACCCTGCGGTATGGATAGAGGATTTCTTCCTCCACATCCACACGGCCCGCGGGGATGATCTACACGCCATCAAGTATCTGCCGCTAAAACTCAAGGGGCAGGCTCGACATTGTCTGAATAGCTTGCCGGCAAACTCCATGGGAAGCTGGGAGAACCTGGCAGACGCATTCCTGGACAACTTCCAAGGCACTTATGTGTGACCACCGAATGCTGACGATTTAAGTCACATAACACAGCAGCCCGGAGAGTCAGCCAAGAAATTCTGGACTCGGTTCCTAATTAAAAAGAACCAAATTGTCGACTGTCCTGATGCCGAAGCCCTAGCGGCCTTTAAACATAACATCCGTGATGAGTGGCTCGCACGACATCTTGGCCAAGAGAAGCCAAAATCCATGGTAGCACTCACGACACTCATGACCCGCTTTTGCGCGGGCGAAGATAGCTGGTTGGCCCGTAGCAACAACACAGCAAGCAACCCTGGCACATCAGAAGCTAGAGATAGCAACGGCAAACCCCGACGCAACAAACACAAGCGCCGCAAAAATGGTGGAAACACCGAAGATACGGCAGTCAATGCCGGATTTAGGGGCTCTAAGTCCAGTCAGCGGAATGGGCCACTCAAAAATGACAATTCGGGTCCGTCCAGTCTAGACCACATACTCGACCGCCCATGCCAAATTGATGGAACCCCAGGAACACCAGCCAATCATACCAACAGAGAATGCTGGGTCTTCAAACAAGCCGGCAGGTCAGGTGCCAAAAACAAAGATAAGGGGTCTCAAAGCAACGATGGCAACGAGGAGCCCAGATCACCGAGTACAGGGGGCAAAAGAAATTTCCCCCGCAAATCCAAACGGTGAACGTGGTAAACGACACCTATACTCCCAACCCGGACCGGACGCACACCCTTAGGGATGTCGACTTAATGGAACCAGTCGTCCCACAATATAAACTAGGGCCGATCACCTTCAACCGCACGGATCATCCGGTTAACACCAATCAGGGCAATCCAGCCGCACTAGTCCTCGACCCAATAATTGACGGGTTCCACCTCACATGAGTCCTTATGGACAGAGGTAGCAGTCTAAACCTGCTTTACCAGGACACAGTGCGCAAGATGGGCATCGATTATTCGGTGATCAAGCCCACTAAAACCACCTTCAGAGGTATTATACCAGGTATGGTGGCCAGATGTACAGGCTCCATCGCCCTTGAGGTAGTCTTCGGATCACCAGACAATTACCATACCGAAGAGTTCATCTTCGACATCGTCCCCTTTTGCAGTGATTATCAGACACTGCTCGGACAAACCGCGTTTGCTCGATTCAACGCGGTACCACATTATGCCTACCGTAAGCTCAAGATGCCCGGTCCGCGCAGCGTCATCACGGTTAATGGCAAGGCCGAACTTTCCCTCGACACCAAGGAGTATACCGTTGCTTCAACAGTAGAAGCTACAAGTGGCTCCTTCCAATCGAACCTTGAGTTGACGGCCCGATTCCCGGACAACGCCAAAGGACTTTGAACTACTTCGCGGTAGGATAGCCCGGCTCGTCCAGAGCTCAATTAAACACTCCAACGAAGGCCGGGACATGCCACATACTGCGGCTCAACCGCTCTGCGGCACACAAGCATTTCTTACATTTTGTTTGCAGGTTCAACTTTGCACAGACCAGGACTGGCGATATGGAAGCAGCTCGAATGCGCAAGGGAATCCTTAGATATTCCCCGCGATGACCATCCGACTACACTCCGGATCCGCACACAGCTTCTTCCCCTGGTCTCAGCAGGTTCCACAGTCATATTTCTTTTTTACTACATTACCTGTACTCACACGCATCGACGTACTATTCAAATACAACATGTGGATTTATATAACGCTTATATGTTGTTATTTCTTATTGAAATTCTTTTGTCAAGTGGCATCCGTACACTGCGATATGCCTTAAATATGCCAGGGGTTTTGTTTTACCCATAATACGATAACAAAGTACGAACACCTTCATGGAAGTTCGACACCCTGAACTTATAGCATTATATGCATCAGCTCCGAATCATGTCTTTGGTCAAATGTTGGGTTTGCCCGGCTTCCATGTTTTGCTGCCTTACATTCCGCTATATCGGCTCAGGCGGCATAGGGAGAACTACTGCAATTGTGTCCCGGTTCTTCCGGACGAGCACCTCAGTAGAGAAAGCCGAAAACTGACTGTCATGATACGGCGAGAGCTGGTCAGCTGTTTGATAGGTTGTAAAATCTTTAAGGATTCCTCCCGCATAATGCCATAACCAATGTAGCGTGCGATGGATCGGCTTTTCTTCCAATCAGGTGCTTATATAGCCCCTCGTGCGGTCTTCCGAACACCAGGGGTTGCGCCTACCTTCCTTTTCTAAAGCTCCTATGGCTAAGTGAGAGTTATAAAGCCCTATAGTCCGATTGCCTAGTTCGTTGTGCTGAACACCTCCTTCGAAGGACCCAAAACTGGGATAAAGAGTGATCAGGTTTATCCCGAACACCCCCGTATTTCCTACGTGGGGGCAGAAGCTGACGACTGGACAACTCTCAGGATTAATATATAAAATGACAGCGCAGGAGGATAAACTTTTATATAACAGGCAATAAATAATGGAAATGACCTTGTTCAACATTACAAAGGACAACATGATTGTATTCATGGAAATATAATGTCCTTGGTGCATTGCTCCGCCGCAAGGCAGGATCCTTTCAGGACACTTTCATAATATAATTCGGGCTTGCGGTGCTCCTTCCCCTCTGGCGGTCCCTCGGTCATCAGCTTTTCAGCATCCATCTTCCCCCAGTGCACCTTTGCGCGGGCGAAGGCCATTCGCGCGCCCACTATATAGACCGACCGCTTGATGTCGTCGAGTCGAGGGCAGGCACTCACAAGCCGCTTCACGAGCCCGAAGTAGCTGCTTGAAATCGGCTCGGCGGGCCATAGCCGGATAATCAAATCCTTCATGGCTAGTTCAGCCGCCCTATGCAGTTCGATCAACTGTTTCAGTTGATCGGCAAAAGGCACCGGATATTTCGGTGCCAGATACTGCGACCAGAAGAGCTTATCCACAGTGTTCCCTTCTTCGGCTCGATAGAATTGGGCGGCATCCGATACGCTGCGGGGCAGTTCTGCAAATACCCCTGGAGGAATCCGAACTCAAAATTAGAAACATGATTTTCTCCTCAAATACTTTCTTTACATGGAAAAAGCCTTACCCACCGCGATGGTCCTCGCCTCTTGGATCTCCTGCAGGATGCCTTGGGTTTCCCCCTGGGCATCGCGCGCGACCTAGTGAGCCCTGGCGAGTTCGGATTCTTTCTTCGTTAAACTCTGCTCCAAGGTCTCGCATTTCTTCACGGACTCTTGAAGCTCCTGCTCACCTTCAATAACCCTGGCCTCATGCTTCTCACGAAGAGCCTGCTCTGTGGCTGCCTTTTCCTCGTCCTCGGCAACAGCCTTCCTCAGAGCCTCGACTTCGGTCATCGCCCCTGGGGGAAATAATGAAACATATTTTATCATACTGGAAATTTGTTCGCACTGAATGAGAACAAGGCTTGCGCATACATTGTTTATCTTCCAACTGCCTTTTCAACTGGCCAAGTTCTTCTTTGGCCCGCTCCAGACTTTGATTCAGTCCGGAGACCTCAGCAGTATGAGAGGTAGCTGTCGCTGCAGACGCCTGCTTATAAAAGAAGAGAGATAGATGTCATCAAGTGAGTCTTCCTGCGAACATAAAATTGATCCTCTGTCCGGTCCTTTCTTGCACCGAACAGTGTATTAGGGGCTACTATCTATACTATGACACTCTTCGAAACCTCATAAAACATACCTCAAAGCCTTTTATAAGGATGATACAGGCATCATCCAGTCCACTCTCAGCAGACTGAATCTCCTTAATCACCGCACCCGTCAGGGCACGGTGCTCATCGACGATGGAGGCGCTCTTCAGCGCCACCAACTGTGACGCCCCCGATTTGACCGTACACTAATCATACACGCAAACATCTACGATCAAGATCAGGGACTCACAGGAAGATATCACAACACAACTCTACAAATAAAATAAGTCATACAAGCATCATATTACAAGCCAGGGGCCTCGAGGGCTCGAATACAAGAGCTCGATCATAGACGAGTCAGCGGAAGCAACAATATCTGAGTATAGACATAAGTAAACAAGTTTGCCTTAAGAAGGCTAGCAAGCTGGGATACAGATCGAAAGAGGCGCATACCTCCTGCCTGGGATCCTCCTAAACTACTCCTGTCCATCACCAGCGGCCTGCACGTAGTAGTAGGCACCTCCAGTGTAGTAGGAGTCGTCGTCGGCAGTGTCGTCTGGCTCCTGGACTACATCGTCTGGTCACACCAATCGAGTATAGAAAGGGGAAAAGAGGGAGCAAAGCAATCGTGAGTACTCATCCAAAGTACCCGCAAGCAAGGAGCTACACTACAAATGTATGCATTGGTATCAAATGGAAAAGGGGTATCATAAGTGGACTGAACTGCAGAATGCCAGAATAAGAGGGGGATAGCTAATCCTATCGAAGACTATGCTTCTGGTAACCTCCATCTTGCAGCAGAAGAGGAGAGTAGATGGTAAGTGCACCAAGTAACATCGCATAGCATAATCCTAACCGGTGATCCTCCCCTCGTCGCCCTGTGAGAGAGCGATCACCGGTTGTATCTGGCACTTGGAAGGGTGTGTTTTATTAAGTATCCGGTTCTAGTTGTCATAAGGTCAAGGTACAACTCCAAGTCGTCCTGTTACCGAAGATCACGGCTATTCGAATAGATTAACTTCCCTGCAGTTGTGCACCACATTTCCCAACACGCTCGATCCCCTTTGTCCGGACACACTTTCCTGGGTCATGCCCGGCCTCAGAAGATCAACACGTCGCAGCCCTACCTAGGCACAACAGAGAGGTCAGCACGCCAGTCTAAATCCTATGGCGCAGGGGTCTGGGACCATCACCCATTGCACACCTGCATGTTGCGTGGGCGGCCGGAGAGCAGACCTAGCAACCTCCATTACAAAGGAAGTTGTGTTACGCGGTCCAACCCGACGCACGCCGCTCAGTCGCTGACGTCACGAAGGCTTCGGCTGATACCACGACGTCAAGTGCCCATAACTGTTCCCGCGTAGTTGGTTAGTGCGTATAGGCCAATGGCGAGACTCAGATCAAATACCAAGATCTCATTAAGCGTGTTATTTTGAAGTAACCACGAACGCCGACCAGGGCCAGGCCCACCTCTCTCCTAGGTGGTCTCTGCCTGCCCTGTCGCTCTGCCTCAAAGGAATAGTCAGGGGCCGTCGGGAACGTAGGCCCACCACTACCTGGGTGGAACCACCTGCCCCTTCAGCCCCCAACATCGAAATCACTCGCGGGTACTCAACGAGCCGATCCGACTTTAGTCACCACCTGCATAGTATGTATATATAGTATATTACCGTGATCAGCACCCGACGTGATCACGGCCCGGTAGTATAGCATGGCAGACTGACAAGAATGTAGGGCCACTGATGATAATCTAGCATCCTATACTAAACATTTAGGATTGCAGATAAGGTATCAACAATTGTAGCAACAATGACAGGCTATGCATCAGAATAGGATTAACGGAAAGTAGTAACATGCTACACTACTCTAATGCAAGCAGTAAAAAGAGGGTAGGCGATATCTGGTGATCAAGGAGGGCTTGCCTGGTTGCTCTGGAAAGTAGGGGTCATCAACAACGTAGTCGGACGGGGCACCAGCAGCGGCGTCAGTCTCGTAGTCTACCCGAGAGAAGAGGGGGAAGAAACAATGAATACAATGCAAACAGATGCATAACGATGCATGACATGTCAAGTAGCGGTGGTAGGTGTGCCCTAACGTGGTATGAGGTGATACCGGTGAAGGGGGGAAACATCCGGGAAAATATCCCCGGTGTTTTGCGTTTCCGGACAAGTAATCGGAGGGGAAAAGTTGCGCGTTCACTATGCTAGGGATGCGTGGCAGATGAACGGGCTGCGTATCCGGATTCGTCTCGTCGTTCTGAGCAACTTTCATGTATAAAACTTTTTCATCCAAAATACGGTTTATTTTATATTGAATTTCAAAGTTTAATTGATTTTTCGAATTTATTACTAATTCAAAATAAAAGGTGAAATTGCTATGTGCACCTAGCAGAGTGCACATAGCAGGGCCACCAGAGGCTGACAGTGGCCCCGTTGACCGGGTCAACTGTTGACCAGTTGACTGATCAACTGGGCAGAGGACCCACGTGTTAGTCCCTGTTAGTGTTAGCTAATTAACTAATTAGGTAATTAGACTAATTAAGTTTAACTTAATTAATTAATTAATATAATTAACTAATTTTTAATTTCCTTTTTAAAAAACTTTAACAGGGGGGTATGGGGCCCCGCTGTCATTGGCCCAAAACGCCAACTGGGCAGGGGTCGATAGCGGGCGTAGGTGAACGGGCGCGGCCCAGCGCGCGTGGGTGGTGGAGCACCCACAGGCGAGCCCGGGGCGGCGAAAGGCGGCAGCGGCGCAGCGAGGGGGGCAGCGGGGCATGGCGGTGCTCGGGGACGTGTCGGAGGGCCCCAGGGACGGCGGCGGCCACAGTTACTCCGGCGGCTCGGCCACGGACACACCCGTGTGCGGGCGGATCTGAGGGGTAGAGAGCACGGGCGAGGAGGAGAGGAATGGAGCAGCTAGGGTTTAGGCAGGGCCTCGGGGCAGGACTTGTAGGCGAGGGGGAGCCGCGGGGATGGTTGCACGTGGCTAGGCGCGGGCATGGACGGGGCGCGCGTGTCCATGGCGCTCCTGGTGAGCAGTAGGAAGGAGGAGGTGGCAAGGTGGATTGGGCTCCCACTGTTGACGTAGAGCCCAGTCCACCAGTAGTTTAGGTCTTTCTTATTTTTCTTTTCTGTTTCTTTTATTTCTTTCTTACTTTGCATTTTAATGGAACTACTAAATGAGTTTTGTTTAATACAAAACTTGGCACAAAAATACATCGCAATATTCTGTGTTGGTACAAAAGTTTCAAAGCATTTGGTAGTGTTCAACTATTTTTAGAAATTGAAAAGGTGAGATAATTGTGTGATGATCCATTGAATAAGTTTTCAAGGGCATTTTGGGAATTCAAAAGAGGTTGGTTCCAACATGACAAATATCCAGGAATTATTTGCCACACTTTGAGCATTTTATTTTTCATGTTTGAGAAATTTGAATATTGGACTTTAATTTGAATTTGAATTAGAATTGTGATCTAGATAAAGTGAGGATTATCAACAGTAATGTGATGATGTGGCACCATTAGCAGGGGTTTACTGTAGCGTAATTATCCGGGCGTCACAATTCTCCTCCACCACAAGAAATCTCGTCCCGAGATTTATGGGGTGTAGTAGGGGAAAAGACTCGGAAAGGACGGAGCTCAACACAAGATAGGTAACTGGGGGCTATCTCTCGAGTTGAATTTCAAGAAAGCCATCGAGAGCAAGGTAAGAAGGTGCAATAAGAAGCTTCAAGTGGGTAGGAAAATCGTTCGAAGTCTGAAATAGAGTGTGAAAGGGGCTCAGAGCATCGAGAATAAGTATTGCATCAGATGCCAGAATGAAACATGGGGAGGAAGTTGGCTCGTGAATTACATACGAAGTCAGTGCAAAGAATGTTTCGGAATCAAGGTTGTACATGAGAGTAAGGTTTCGATCCTGTGGAACTGTGGGTTATGGGCCCACCATGTGGGTTATACACAGGAAGGCGCTAACATTTTGCATGGTCATGATAGCAAGGCAGGTCAGAGGATAGCCTATCAATTATGTCGACAACAACATCATTACCAAGGGCGAGGGACGAAGAGAACCATTTTCCTGCTCGTTAAGACGAGGCGGACCAATAGGCAAAGTTCTCGTCCATCGGTGGCTACCAGAATGTCATTAACAATAGTAACAAGCTCTTACTGACAGAGTTAGCACACCGAGGTGTTTACATAAGTAGGGAATTATCACTGCTCAGATATTTAGGTTACAAGAAAGGTTGAACAAAACAATGGAAAGGAATGTGATTATACCCGAGTATCAAGAGTATATCTTTCCCATCCATGACAGGACAACAAATAGATAACCAATTAGGTAAAGGGGCAAGGGAATTCATGAAGTTACCCGTACTATGGTGTTTGGATAAATGATCAAGAAACATTTAGCATTATGCTTCCGATGTTCTTGTTGATGTTTGAGTACCATAGTCATGCTTCGGGATAGCATTGACATGGTCATCAGGTAAAGGTCGGACCTTGGATTCACAACGGATCCATCGGGAATTTCTAGACCATCTCATGAAATTTTTATCAAGAAATAGATGGGGATGTGGCCGATGGGTTCAACTGCAATCCATCGACATGTCAAAAAGGATGTAATTCCAAAATTATATGAACAAGTTTGTGTTGGGGAAAAGGCAAGAATGTTGTCGATGATAACAAAAATCATCGAGGGGCTAGGATGGTATTTCTCATCAAGAATTCGATTGATATCCTGGGAGAGTTTAGAAAGTTGATGATGATCACGACACATTTGTCGTGAGGTTTCTTGAAGATGTAATCGATCATCGACGACATCGAGCAAAAGGGATGGTGAAGCAAAAGGTTATTTGATCGACAGATAATATGCAATCTCAGAGTCAGAGCTGCCTTTCAAGACAAACAATATGATGTTGAAAACTTGATGTAGCTTAGCGCACTGTCGAGAGTGTGTTCCAGGGATGAAGGACATAGGTAGCACGGTCAAGCTTTAGCATGGCAATGATGATGTAGCCAATTGACTGGGAATGACATGATCGAGCACAAACTCGTAAGCAATGAAGATTACTAGTAGTTGTTGAATGCGGACTCGATTCAACTATCGGTGTCCTCGACTAACCAACCACTCAGAACCCGGGGATGTTGGAATTGGTGATCAATAGTAGTTCGATGAAGAACTCATAAGAAGTTATGTAGTTCCTGCGATATTCTCGAGATACCAAGGGGTAACACTCGAGGGTAAATCAAGATAGAGGTTGGGCAGGCATATTGGTTTGCAGAAGACAAGTGCTTTAGCTTGTCCATGAAATGGGATCAAAGAAGAACAATCATGGTCAGGACCACGATTGCAAAGAATCAAAGAAAAATACCAGATGGATTATCACAAGAGTTTATTTTTTTTCGAGCAGCTTCCATGATAAGTTCTACATCGGGTCCATGGGCATGAACACAAAGTTCAAGGTCGACTCCCACTTCTTCAATGCATAACCTTTCATTCACTTCTCGTTTTCAAAGAAGTTGTAGTGTTGAAAATTTATCTGACAAAGGCCAGTAGTGTATAACCCGCATAACTTCTGGGTTCACACAAATTATGGAAGGCATAGGTTCAACACATCGGGGCATCATAGGAACATATACCATAAACTTCAAGAGTAATTAACTCGAGCTCGAAAGCAGAGCATGGTTGACGAGGCAGATGATACAATTTACCAAAGGCATTATGTATCCGAGGAAAGACTCACAAGGTGATTGAATATGAAGGACTTTGTCGGATAATAATCCAATCAAGGGTCTCGCAGACCGCAAAGAATCTGATGTGAGTATCGATGTTCAATCAGAATAAGAAATAATGCAAATGCATCGGACTATAGTACTATCCGGACAATTTCAAACCTTAAATACAAATGAATTACAATTTCCATATTGGGAGATCAGAAACAGAGGCTCTGATCAAAAGACAAGTTGAATAGACATAGATAGACAATCAATCGAGGTTTGATCTGCCGAGACCCAGCTCATGTCCGGAGTGGAGTCTGAGCCAGAAGGATAAATGATTACCAGGGAAATAACTAATGAATGTGTGCATTCACGCACATGTCGAATCAATAGAATAAGAATGACAATCTCAAACGAGTTTAATGAATATTGTTAGACTTATGGAATTAACCATAATGCAAGATGATAAGGAAGAACAGGAGCAATAGGTTACTGAGGATTATCGGAAGATCAAATGGTATTTCGAAGACTTTGTGAAACATACGGACAATTGGGGACGAGCGGATACTCAATAAGTGTGAGGAATTATCCGTAGGGGTATTCATGTGGCAAAGAACTGCAAGGCAGTAGGCACAAGATATTCTCGTCTCAATAGAGAGAATTTTGGGGTATCTTGTAATAACAAGGTCAACTGGGAATAAAGTAGGAACGACAAGTGCATGTATTTATCCATAGGGATATTTCCATGGTAGGGAAATGAAAAAGTATCGGGCACAAAGTCTCGAGAGAACATCGGAGAGTATCGATGCACCAAGTAATCATCTAGAGTAAGGGGCTCTCCAGGTGGAAGTAGTTACGAGAACCTAAAGTCGGCGTTAGTAAATTCACTTAACCCGAATAGAAGAGAGATTACAGTCCCAAAGTATAGGTCGAGGAATAAAAGATCCTAATACCACCCAGTTGGCAACGTGGGCCCGTAAGACACAAATCCATGTTAGTAAAAAGTTTTGTAATTTTTAGACTCGACTTCGGCCAAGGAGTGTGGAAGGGGGATTCCTACAGGCAGTCGTCTCTGATACCAACTTGTGACGCCCCCGATTTGACCATACACTAATCATACACGCAAACATGTACGATCAAGATCAGGGACTCAGGGGAAGATATCACAACACAACTCTACAAATAAAATAAGTCATACAAGCATCATATTACAAGCCAGGGGCCTCGAGGGCTCGAATACAAGAGCTCGATCATAGACGAGTCAGCGGAAGCAACAATATCTGAGTACAGACATAAGTAAACAAGTTTGCCTTAAGAAGGCTAGCACAAACTGGGATACAGATCAAAAGAGGCGCATGCCTCCTGCCTAGGATCCTCCTAACCTACTCCTGGCCATCGCCAGCGGCCTGCACGTAGTAGTAGGCACCTCCAGTGTAGTAGGAGTCGTCGTCGGCAGTGTCGTCTGGCTCCTGGACTCCATCATCTGGTCGCAGAAATCGAGTATAGAAAGGGGAAAAGAGGGAGCAAAGCAACCGTGAGTACTCATCCAAAGTACTCGCAAGCAAGGAGCTACACTACAAATGTATGCATTGGCATCAAATGGAAAAGGGGTATCATAAGTGGACTGAACTGCAGAATGCCAGAATAAGAGGGGGATAGCTAATCCTATCAAAGACTACGCTTCTGGTAACCTCCATCTTGCAGCAGAAGAGGAGAGTAGATGGTAAGTTCACCAAGTAACATATCATAGCATAATCCTAACCGATGATCCTCCCCTCGTCGCCCTATGAGAGAGCGATCACCGGTTGTATCTGGCACTTGGAAGGGTGTGTTTTATTAAGTATCCGGTTCTAGTTGTCATAAGGTCAAGGTACAACTCTAAGTCGTCTTGTTACCGAAGATCACGACTATTCGAATAGATTAACTTCCCTGCAGGGGTGCACCACATTTCCCAACACGCTCGATCCCCTTTGTCCGGACACACTTTCCTGGGACATGCCCGACCTCGGACGATCAACACGCCGCAACCCTACCTAGGCACAATAGAGAGGTCAGCACGCTGGTCTAAATCCTATGGTGCAGGGGTCTGGGCCCATTGCACACCTGCATGTTGCGAGGGCGGCCGGAGAGCAGACCTAGCAACCTCCATTACAAAGGAAGTTGTGTTACGCAGTCCAACCCGGCGCGCGCCGCTCAGTCGCTGACGTCACGAAGGCTTCGGCTGATACCACAACGTCGAGTGCCCATAACTGTTCCCACGTAGTTGGTTAGTGTGTATAGGCTAATGGCTAGACTCAGATCAAATACCAAGATCTCATTAAGCGTGTTATTTTGAAGTAACCGCGAACGCCGACCAGGGCCAGGCCCACCTCTCTCCTAGGTGGTCTCCGCCTGCCCTGTCGCTCCGCCTCAAAGGAACAGTCGGGGCCGTCGAGAACCTAGGCCCACCACTACCTGGGTGGAACGACCTGCCCCTTCAGCCCCCAACATCGGAATCACTCGCGGGTACTCAACGAGCCGACCCAACTTTAGCCACCACCTGCATAGTATGTATATATAGTATATACCCGTGATCAACACCCGACGTGATCACGGCCCGGTAGTATAGCATGGCAAACTAACAAGAATGTAGGGACACTGATGATAATATAGCATCCTATACTAAGCATTTAGGATTGCAGGTAAGGTATCAACAATTGTAGCAACAGTGACAGGCTATGCATCAGAATAGGATTGACGGAAAGAAGTAACATGCTACACTACTCTAATGCAAGCATTAGAAAGAGAGTAGGCGATATCTGGTGATCAAGGGGGGGGGCTTGCCTGGTTGCTCGGGAAAGTAGGGGTCGGCAACAACGTAGTCGAACGGGGCACTAGCAGCAGCGTCAGTCTCGTAGTCTACCGGAGAGAAGAGGGGGAAGAAACAATGAATACAATGCAAACAGATGCATAATGATGCATGACATGTCAAGTAGCGGTGCTAGGTGTGCCCTAACATGGTATGAGGTGATACCGGTGAAGGGGGGAAACATCCGGGAAAATATCCCCGGTGTTTTGCGTTTCCGGACAGATGAATTGGAGGGGAAAAGTTGTGTGTTCGCTATGCTAGGGATGCGTGGCAGACGAACGGGCTGTGTATCTGGATTCGTCTCGTCGTTCTGAGCAACTTTCATGTATAAAAAATTTCATCTGAGATACGATTTATTTTATATTGAATTTCAAAGTTTAAATGATTTTATGAATTTTTTTACTAATTCAAAATAAAAGGTGAAATTGCTATGTGCACCCAGCAGAGAGCACACAGCAGGGCCACCAGAGGCTGACAGTGGCCGCGTTGACCGGGTCAACTGTTGACCAGTTGACTGATCAACTGGGTAGAGGACCCACGTGTCAGTCTCTGTTAGTGTTAGCTAATTAACTTATTAGGTAATTAGACTAGTTAAGTTTAACTTAATTAATTAATATAATGAACTAATTTTTAATTTCCTTTTAAAAAAAAACTTTAACAGGGGGGTATGGGGGCCCGCTGTCATTGGCCCAAAACGCCAATTGGGCGGGGGTCGCTAGCGGGCGTAGGTGAACGGGCGCGGCCCAGCGAGCGTGGGCGGCGGAGCACCTCAGGCGGGCCCAGGGTGGCCAAAGGCAGCCGCCGGCGGCAGCGGCAGCGGCGCAGCAAGGGGGGGGGCGCAGCGGGCAGAACCGGCGAGGGGCGGAGAGGGCGGCGCTGACCGCAGCAATCGCGGCAGCGGCAGTGGAGTGGGGGAGTGTGGCGAGGGGAGGCGTCGGCCGCGGTGGCCAGACGCATCAACGGTGGCAGGGACGCGTAGGCGAGCGACGTGTGGCAGGGGACGGTGGCCAGCGGGCATCACGGCGGCGGCGCCGGCTGCGGGCGCGCACGAGGCATGAAGCGGCGCGACGAGGAGGCAGCAGCGGCGGGGCAGCAAGACGGGCCTAGGCGTGGCCCCAGCGGAGCGGCACGACGGTGTGGCGAGGAGGGGCATGGAGCGCAGGAGGCGGCGGCTGCGTGAGCCAAGGCGAGGCGACGCGCTGCGGCGGGCGGGGGTCCTCGGGCAGAAGAGGCGGCTGCAGGGGAAGTAGTAGCGGCGGCGCGGTGAGCCGGGCTGGGCGGCCACGCGCGCAGGACGCGGACGCGCGCGGGGGTCGTCTAGGTGTTGGGGGACGCGGTTAGGACGCGATAGGGGAGCCCGGGGCGCGGGCGACGGTTGGTGAGCGTGAGGTGGACGGCAGTGGCTTACGGCGGCCTATGGAATTGATTCGAGAGGGGGAGGAGGGGAATCGAACGGGGGCTCACTGCCGTTGCAGGGACGGCCGGAGGACGACTTGAGGTTGCCGGAGCCATCGACGGCGTGCGGCGGCCCGGGGAGGAAGACGGTGATGTTCGGGGTTGAAGTAGAGGCGGCGAGCTCGAGTTCGGGGCCGGGGAAGGTGTAGCGGGGCATGGCGGTGCTCGGGGACGCGTCGGAGGGCCCCAAGGACGGTGGCGGCCGCAGTTACTCCGGCTGCTCGGCCACGGACACACCCGTGGGCGGGCGGATCTGAGGGGTAGAGAGCACGGGTGAGGGGGGAGAGGAATGGAGCAGCTAGGGTTCAGGCAGGGCCTCGGGGCAGGACTTGTAGGCGAGGGGGAGCCGCGGGGATAGTTGCACGTGGCTAGGCGCGGGCATGGACGGGGCGCGCGTGTCCACGACGCTCCTGGTGAGCAGTAGGAAGGAGGAGGTGGCAAGGTGGATTGGGCTCCCACTGTTGACGTAGAGCCCAGTCCACCAGTAGTTTAGGTCTTTCTTATATTTCTTTTCTGTTTCTTTTATTTCTTTCTTACCAGTAGTCGGCGGCGGCAGTGGACTCTTCCGGAAGAGGAGCTTTTCCCTTTTTAGGCGACTCGGCCTCCAAGTGTATGGAGGCCGCCCTCTTCTTTCTTCCCCCCACTGGGGATTCGTCTTCCTCCTCCTCCTCGTCCTCTTCGGAGGCAGAACGGACGTTGGAGCCTTCGGATATTGTGTCCGAAGTGCCGCGGCGACGAAGGCCGCCCCGGGTCTTTTTGGCCTCCTTCTCGGCCTTCTTCTTCGCCGCCTTGTACGGCGCCTGGACCAGCATCTTCGTCAGAAGTGGGTCGGCCGGTTCTTCGGGCAATGGGGCCAGACAGTGGATCCGCCCCGCCTTCTTCGTCCAGCCCTAGGGGAGTCGAGGAAAACACATTAAGCATTTCCCTTGGGTTATGCGGATAAAATGCGTAAAAACTTACCAAGCTTGCAGGGCGGGACAGTTGGTACCCGCGGTCCTCGGCCGAGTCCCTGCAATGGCCATGATTTGCCGGACTTGAAACGCACCTTCCAGATGTCTTTGTGCAAGGAGCCAAAGAGCTCTCGCAGGGTCTAGTGCTTGGCCGGATCGAATTCCCATAGATTGCAAGTCCGGTGCTGACAAGGCAGGATCCGGCGAACTAACATCACCTGGACTACATTGACAAGTTCGATGTTCTTGTCTTCCATATCTTTAACGCACGTCTGGAGCACAGACAGTTCGTCAGATGAAGGCTAGTTCAGGCCCTTCTTGGGCCAGGACGTAAGCCGCAGAGGGGCTCCAGATCGGAACTCTTGAGCAGCGGCCCATTCCGTGCCACGCGGCTCAGTGATGTAAAACCACTCCTGTTGCTACTCTTTGACGGAATCATTAAAACTACCTGTTGGCCATGTGACGTTGGGCATCTTGCTCACCATAGAGCCCCCGCACTCGGCGTGCTCGCCGTTCACCACCTTGAGCTTCACATTAAAGATCTTCAGCCACAAGCCAAAGTGTGGCGAGATGCGGAGAAAAGCCTCGCACACGATGATGAATGTCGAGATGTTGAGGAAGGAATTGGGGGACAGATCATGAAAATCGATCCCGTAATAATACATGATGCCGCGAACGAATGGGTGGAGGGGAAACCCTAGCCCGCGGACAAAATGAGGGAGGAATACAACCCTCTCTTGGGGTTCCGGAGTAGGAACGATCTGTCCCGTCGTCGGGAGACGGTGGCCGATTTTTTGGCCAGATACCAGGCCTCCCGAAGCTTTTTGATATGCTTCTCCTGGACGGTAGAGGCCATCCACTTGCCTCCTGCTCCGGATCCGGACATTTTTGGAAGGCCTTTGTGGGCGGAGAAGACGAACGCTCGGGCGCTGGAGCTCGGGCGAAGGGGAATGGATCGGGAAGAAGAAAGCGTGGGTGCGAAAGGGAGTCCTTATCCCCTTATAAAGGCAGCAGGGTTTCTGCGCCTCCCCACTTGCCTGGTAAACTCGCTTATTCCCGAGGCGCCGTGATTGATGGTGCGGTTGGGTTACCCACACCCGTATTAATGAGAATCCCGTGATAAGGGGACATGATCTCTACTTCGACAAGACGTGCCAAGAAAACCGCCTCGCAATATGTGCAGTAGCTGGTTGAGAAAAATAGTTCAAATAATGATCGGGCCATGACGTGATGTCATGTTATGAAAAGTCGTCAGCAGATTAGATTTGTGGAGATATTATACTCTCTACGGTGGTATATGGAATTTGTTTTGCAGAGCCGGACACTATCCTTGTGTTCGAAATCTTCTATGGAGTATTCAGAGAAGGAACCCGCCTTGCAATGCCGAAGACAATCTGCGTGCCGGACTCATCGTCATTGAAGCCTGGTTCAGGGGCTACTGAGGGAGTCCTGGATTAGGGGGTCCTCGGACAGCCAGACTATATACTTTGGCCGGACTGTTGGACTATGAAGATATCAGATTGAAGACTTCGTCCCATGTCCGGGTGGGACTCTCCTTTGCGTGGAAGGCAAGCTTGGCAATTCGGATATGTAGATCTCCTCCCTTGTAACCGACTCTGTGTAACCCTAGCCCCCTCCGGTGTCTATATAAACCGGAGGGTTTAGTCCGTAGGACAACAACAATCATAATCATAGGCTAGCTTCTAGGGTTTAGCCTCTACGATCTCGTGGTAGATCAACTCTTGTAATACTCATATCATCAAGATCAATCAAGCAGGAAGTAGGGTATTACCTCCATCGAGAGGGCCCGAACCTGGGTAAACATTGTGTCCCCCGCCTCCTGTTACCATCCGCCTTAGACACACAGTTCGGGACCCCCTACCCGAGATCCGCCGGTTTTGACACCGACAACGGTCATCACCGGGAGTGGGCCCGGTTGTCACTCCGGGGTTGCCGGATCATAACACGTAGTAGGTGACTATAACTTGCAATATCGGATCTAAAACATGGATATAATGATGATAACACAAACGGTTCAGATCCGAGTGCATGGCAACCGGGCCCAAAGTGACAAGCATTAAGCATAGCAAAGTCATAGCAACATCAATCTAAGAACATAGTGGATACTATGGATCAAGCCCTAACAAAACTAACTCGATTACATGATGAATCTTATCCAACTCCTCACCGACCAGCGAGCCTACGAAGGAACTACTCACTCCCGGTGGGGAGCATCATGGAATTGGTGATGGAGAAGGGTTGGTGATGATGAAGAACGAAGATCCCCCTCTCCGGGGCCCCAAACGGACTCCAGATCTGCTCTCCCGAGAAAGAACAGGGCTTGGCGGCGGCTCCGTCTCGTGGATCGTGATAATTTTTTCTCCCTGATTTTTTCTGGAAAAATAGGATTTTATAGCGTTGGTTTCAGGGTCTGCGGGGCCACCAGGTGGGGACAACCCACTTGGGCGCGCCAGGAGAGGGGGGCACGCCCTGGTGGGTTGTGCCCACCCAGGGGCCCCTCTCCGGTAGGTCTTGGCTCCAGAAATTTTTATATATTATATAAAACTTCCTCGCGAAGTTTCGTTCTATTCCGAGAACTTTTATTTCTGCACAAAAACAACATCATGGTAGTTCGGCTGAAAACAGCATCAGTCCGGGGTTAGTTTCATTCAAATCATGCAAATTAGAGTTCAAAACAAGAGGAAAAGCATTAGGAAAAGTAGATACGTTGGAGACGTATCAGACACCTTCCACGAGAATGACTACAACGTTTGACTCACAACTCCAAATGATGTGAGGGTTTTGCATTGGAAAGTTAATTTGATGTAGCTTCTGTTGATGTACCCCTATATCCCCGTCTCTCCACCACATGGGTGTGGCACACCAAAACATCAAAGGTAAAAACTGACAACATCAGCTTCACTTGAAACTTGTTTCCTCCAAACTTGTTCCTCCAAACCGGTTGCTTCAAGAGCTCATAGGTTGTTGGGTTTCTTCCATGTGATACCTAAGTTCAACCAACAATAATGGGATGAAATCATAGCTGTGTGATCAAGGTTACAAGGTAAACTTAAGTTAGCGTTCACCTGGCCACTTATTAGTTTGCGCGACTTCTTGTGATTGGACCTATAGTTGTTGGAGACTTGTCGATGGTTGTGGTGTGCTCATCACAAAATGACAGATGTTTGGTTTCATGTTCGCCTCAACCCATCTTCAGCATAAATTTGAACCGGGTTTGCGTCCGTGTGGGCATGCCTTGTATACTCGCGGTGCCCTCCCATCTCTGTGTGGAACACAACCTCCACTTCTGCCTTTTCTCTCCCAAAACCCTCCATCCTAGAGCCATGTATGACACACACTCACCCTCGTCCCCGTCACGGCCACTAGAGCTGTAGCCCTGAAGAAGCTGAAGAAAAAGGTCACTCCAGAGCAGAGAGTGCCGAGATGTCAAAGCGAGCCAACCGGAGAAGGAAGGACAAGGCAGAAGAAGAAACCGCCGCCGTCTCCGCCGCTCAGGCACGGGTCGCCATTGCAGACACCGAGGTTATCGCTGCAAAATCCGTGCAAAACCGCCCTCCTCTTGCTAGGGATCGGTCAGACCCTTCTCGTAGCCACCACCACAATGGCCAACACGGGCTCGACAGCGGCCCGCCCGCCCAAGCTTATGGAGTTGCCTTCGGGAGCCCGCACTCATCGGCGTGATCATCTTATATTTGTTTCTTTTTCACGAACTATGAGGCTGGGGTATGTGCGGGGCTCGCGTGATTCTTTTGGTGTAATGTTGTATGACAACATGTCATATGATACTATGCAATTTTACTGCATATATTTGCTATGTTTTATTGAATTATGCCAAATCTTGATTATTAAAAAAATAGATAGAGATGACCAACCCGTTGCGGCTAGGGAAGGGCTGACATGTATTGGATGCCTGTCCGTTTGGGCGTTTAGTCACCCAAAGGGATAAAAATGGAGCAAATCTTATGTCTGGTTGGGACGGACCGTTGGAGACTTGGAGTTGCCCTTACCACCTCCTCTATCTAGCAGTCACACTAACTTTTTCTTACCATGCTCAGCTATAATCAACTGCTTAATCTTTTTTAACATGTGGCATTATTGGAAGAACAAAAAGATCCCGTGAGTCTGAAAGTAACCGTTTTGTTTGTTTTGCCAATCTCAGCGTTGGTTGTCCTGCACGCGAGCACAGGGTTATGCTTGCGCGACAGAAAAGGTGGCAGAGTCTATTTCCTTAATTCCCGGGTAATCTTGGAAATTCTCCGTTCTCTGTAAACTGACTTGGATCTATGCACGCCAGCAACAGTTTTTTTTAGGGAAGGCCATCATGGCTAGCTTTATTAGTCACACATCAAAGATACATCGTCTATGAGCTTACTAGCTAGGCAATCTGGTGGCTCATTAGTCCAAACACTAGAAAATTGATTACAAAAACTGTAATTAGCTAGCACATGTGCCGCTTGATTAGCCGAACGATAACAATGCTTAAATTTGACCTCCCCCATGGTTAAACCAATATCAACACACTCTGCAAAGATAGCCGCCGCTGCATCCCACCATCTTGTTTGCCCAGTACAAAAGTTTATTACTTCTTGGGAATCATATCCTGCCACCACCCTCTGGAACCCCAAATTGCTTGCCAAACTTAATCTGTCTTTCATAGCCATAGCCTCGATGGTAACGACACCCGCCGCATAAGGAATATAATTACACTTGGCGGCTAGGAAAGTACCTTTCTCATCTCTTAAGATCACTGTTGTTGCACCCCCACCTACATTTGCGAAATATGCTGCATCAACATTTAGTTTAGTGAACTTTGGCTCCGACCCGACCCATCTGTGATCTACAATAGCTGAGTTTTTTTATGAAAGCATTATGATAATTATTGGTAATGGCCAAAACTGACAAATGCCACCTATGGGAATGGCTCACTGTGAGTTATTTGACGGCGAGTCCACCAAAGGAACCAGCATCCAACAACTACTATAGGCTTGATGTCCAGGCTTGGCAGAATGGGAAGCGGCAAGTCGGGAAGCAACAAGATATGTTCCATGATCACCGAACCTGAGCGGTTGACCTCGCTCGCCGAAAAAATGAATTCACTCAAGCCTAATTCCCTCGAGAGACCTTGAGCATGTATACATTGAAAGAAAAGGTGACGAATATCTTCAGAGTTCTGATGGAAAATTGGACATGCCCCAACTGCACCCGTGTGCCGGTTGGTGAGTATGCCTTTTAGGGGTAGGATTCCATGAAGTAGCCGCCAACAAAAGATCGAAGTTTTGCGTGGAATAGTGAGCTTCCATTGTGCTGACCAGGCCAACGGAATCGCAGAACCTCCTGGACGAGAGAAGTCATTTGCCTAGGACCTAAAAGTATGCATCCATTGCACATGATAAGCCGATTGAACTGAGAATAATCCTCTCCTATCTGGATGCCAAGCAATAAAATCCTCGAAAGCATTGTGATTTAATGGAATTTGCAAGATTCTACGAGCGTCAACTGGACTGAAGATCATCCTTATAACTCTTTCATCCCAGGTACCGGAATTTGGATCAATAAGCTCACCGACCTTGGTTAACAAGGCTTGACCACGGGGAGTAATGACCTTTCTGTCTGGACTAGACGGAACCCAAGGGTCACTCCAGATATTTATTTCCTCCCCTGAGTCAATCCTCCAAATATATCCTCTTTTGAACAACTCAAGTCCTTTCATGATACTCTGCCATGTAAATGAATCTCCATTTTTTAAGCTTGCCTGAATTAAACTCCCATTTGGATAATACTTTGCTTTCAATACATTTGCACACAGAGAATCGAGATTTGTGATAAGACTCCAACATTGTTTGGCCAACATAGCAAGATTAAAAGAGTAAAGATCTCTGAAACCCATGCCTCCTTTACTCTTAGGGTAGCAAAGTTTCCACCAAGAATACCAGTGCATCTTTTTATGCTCTTCATCGTCACCCCACCAAAATTGGGCGATAACGTCCGTGATCTCCTTGCCTATTCCTTTTGGCAAGCAAAATACAGACATGGCAAAAACAGGGATAGCTTGAGCAACAACTTTTAACAGAATTTCTTTACCTCCAATAGATAACTGTTTCTCCATCCACCCTTGATTCTTTCAATAAAGTGCCTAAAGCAATCACTCCTATCAGCACCCACCATTGCAGGTAGCCCAAGGTACTTATCATATAGTGCTTCAGTATCAATATGCAATTGTTGGCAAATCTCGACTATGGATACGACATTAGTATTAGGGCTAAAGAAAATACTAGATTTTGCCAAACTCACCAATTGTCCTGAATTGTGACAGTAGGTATCTAGAACTTGTTGTAAGGAAGCTGCATTTAACACATCTGTGTTCATGAGAATCAAAGAATCATTAACAAATAAAAGGTGTGATACTGATGGTGGATTCCTGCACACTTTAATTCCCTCAATGCCATCAACTTCTTCTTCAAACTGCAATAAACTAGAGAACCCTTCTGCACAAAGGACGAATAGGTAAGGAGAGAGGGGGTCTCCTTGCCTAATGCCTATAGTGGGAATGAAAGAATCTGTCTCCTGAGAATTATACCTGACTTTGTATCTCACTGAACTAACACAAGCCATCATCATATCAACAAAATGTTCATGGAACCCCAACTTAAGCATCATATTCCTTAAAAACACCCATTCAACTCGATCATATGCATTGTGCATATCAAGTTTGACTGCACACACCAGTTCTTCCTGCTTGTTTATTCTTGATTTTATGCACACACACTCATAAGCAATGAGTATATTGTCTGAGATTTGCCTTCCAGGAACAAAAGCACTCTACGTGGGGGAGATTACCTCAGGGAGAATATTCTTCAAACGTGCAGCCAACATTTTGGAGATAATTTTATATAGAACACTACACAAACCGATCAGTCTAAATTGAGTTACCAGCTCTGGGGTATCAATCTTAGGGATCATCACAATTGTCGTATCATTCCATTCAGCTGGAATTTGTCTGGAGTTAATAGAAAGCAAGACCTCATAGGTAATATCGTCACCAAGGATATGCCTGTACATCTTAAAGAAAATAGCATGAAGACCATCAGGGTCAGGAGCCTTTAACTCTCCTATGCTAAACACAACTTTCCGAACATCGTCAGGTGTAAAAGGGGCCAATAACATATCATTCATTTGCGTAGTGACTTTTGATTCCACTTTTTCCAGGAGAGAAAGGTCGGTTTGCTGCATCTCAGATGTGAACAAGTTCACAAAATAATTCTGGATATGTGGATTCAGTGAATCTGTACCTTCCATCCACACACCATCATTATCTTTTAACTTCTTAATATAGTTTCTTTTCCTTCTAGCCGACGCATATGCCTGGAAAAACCTTGTATTACGGTCACCATTTTTCAGCCATGTTACCCTCAAACTCTGCATCATGTGGATCTCCTCCAGCTCTAGGAGGTATTCGATAAGCTCTGACAGCTCTTTCTTTCTTTCCTAATATGAATCGTCCATAGGACCGGCCATAATTCTCTCTAAATCCTTTTGAGCCTTTTAATCTTATCTTCGGTTTCTTTAGGACTCATTGATCCCAGTCATGGAACTAATCATGCATACGGTTCAGCTTTGTATAAATGTTATTTGCTGTCGGATCACACCCAACTTTATTCCATGCATCAAGCATTGTTTCATTAAACCATTTTCGCGTAGCCACCTTGCCTCAAACCTCCTTGGTTGTCCCAGACCAGCTTGGTTCGGTAACGAGTAGTACTCCGTATTCACAAGTAAGGGTCGACGATCGCTGTGATTATATTTCAGATTCTCCAAAGCCGCTTCATGGAATAACACTGACCATGCATCATTAATCATGCCCATGTCTAGCCTTTCCCGAATTCTTCCCATTTGCCATGTGAATCGGTCTCCAACAAAACCACGGTCGCGTAACTCGCAATCCTCAATAGCTGTCTGGAAAGCCATCATATATTGTTGAGGACGAGGGTTATCTCCTTCCTTTTCGTGAAGTGATTGAATTTCATTGAGGTCTCCGATCAGTAACCATGGGAGATCATAGGCACTGTGAAGCTGGCGCATATGATCCCACATCTTATATTTATCTTCCCATCGGAATTCACCATACACCCCGGTTAATCTCCAAGCTTGATTGGCCCCATTATTGACTTGAACGTCTACATACATAGGATCAAGCTCTAGCCTCTGTATATCGATCTCCTTCTTCCAAAACATCAACAATCCACCTTTTGTCCCATCACTAGGGCACACAAGCTTTTGGTCCATCTTCAATCTTTTTCTCAAACACTCTGCCGGATAGCTGTCTAAATGAGTTTCTGATAAGAACATCACATCAGGAGCCTAACTGCGCTGGACATCCACCAACGCACGTACTGCTGCGGTGTTTCCAATGCCGTTGCAGTTCCACGCCAAAACCTTCATTGCTTCTTTCCTCAGCAAACAAACCTCCACAAACTAGAACAATCCAACAGGGGAATATACTCCGTGATGGATTGTACAGAGTAATCCAACTTAGACTCAGATCATCCCAGCCATGTTCCACCGAACTAGCGATGGAACATATAAAAAACGAATGTGCTGCAGCCTAGAACCACGTAGGTAAATGCTCACAACAAATAGAGAAAACCAGCCACGGCACCACACGGGCGCCGTCTGGGACAAAGATCGCCGGCCTACGCGCCACCGCCCGGACGGCGGCCGGGTACTGTAAGTACCAGTAGTACCATGTCCATGTGTTCTGCTGACCATACTTGGCCACTCTCCAGTAACTTTAATACAGTAATTTTAAAAAAAAATCATTGAATTGAAAAAAAGTTCATCCAATTTGAAAAAATCATCGATTTCAAGATAAGTTCATTTGGAAGAAAAATCATTGAATTGAAAAAAAGTTCATCGAACTAGAAAAAAAAGTTAATCACATTAGAAAAAATGTTCATCGATTTTGTAAAAAAATTCATCAAAATTGAAAAAAGTTCAACTAATACAAAAAAATTCATCATTTTGAAAAAAGGTTCACGAATTTTAAAAACCGAAAATTTAAGAAAACAAAAAAAGGAAAAAGAAAAAGAAGAAACTGAACCGAAGAACGAAATAAAAGAAAGAAACGAAGTAACTCTGCACACATGAGGTGCCCTGATGGTTACTGCGCTTACTTTCATAGAATGAGGTCGCGAGCTTGATCCACGTTGGCAACACCTTTTTTCAAATAAAAGTTAACGAACGGGAAAAAAGGGAAAATGGGCTGGGCCAGATCGTCGCGGGGTGTGTGCCCGTTTGTAATTTTCAAAGAAACGGGCATCTGAATTGCTGAATAGGAAATGCCTTCTTCTATGGGAAACATTTGTACCCGGCAGACCGACCGAGTCTTTCGCCGGTCACGCGCGGATCGTTGGATCGTGAGAGATCGTGCGTCTCCCGTCGCGCCTCCCTTGTTGCTTGGTGCACCTGTCCCCCTATGGCCCCACGTGCCCACCCCTTGTTTCTTACTTATCCAACCGACGAAGCCACCAGCCAAACGTTCTCTTCCATCATATCATCTCTCTCGCAACTGAATCTCTCACCTGAGCGCATGAAGCATCCCATCTCCTCTACTCCAGTGCAGCTTTTTCTCCTCGGGGGATGGCTCTGCCTTGCGCCACAACTAGCAGGGGCTGTAGTCTGCTCTCGTGCGGCAAAAAGAGGTTGTCTTGCTGCTTGCCTGCTTCGGAAGCCGACGGTTCAGGGTGATGTGCCCGGCTACTCGGTGCGTTGCGTGCTGCTACAACCTGCAAGTGCGCTGTGCCCTGCGACGAAGAAGAGAGCAAGCCAGAGTTGCAACCATGGCAGCGGGGGATCTACGACGGCGGTACCCAGTGCTACAACCGTGATGGCAAAAGCTACATCCGGCTGCATAGGGAGCTGCAACCCTGGCGACGGGGAGCTGCAACCATGACGGTGGCGGATCTGCGACGGCGACGGCCGGTGCTACAACCGTTACAGCAGAAGCTGCATCCGGCTGTGGGGGAAGCTGCAACCGTGGCAGCCGGGAGCTGCGACCATGGGGGGTGTAGGGGAGCTGCTACGGTGGTGCCCCCGTGCTACAACCGATTTTTTATGCTAACTAGTTGTAGCTTTCTGGATCATTGGTTGTTGCTTTTGCTAAACTGGTTGTATCTTTTTTGAAAATCATTTTGTTCAAGCTTTTTCTTCAAAAATATGTTTCTTTTTGCATCTTTTTTATGAAACCATTGGCTCCAGCCTTTAGAAACACTGGTTGTAGCATTTTGTTCAGCTGGTTGTAGCATTTTTGTTCAGGAATGCTACCACGAGAGTTTGTCCTGTTGGACCAGCGATGCTTTTTGCTACAACCATAGCCTTTTTTGCTGCCACCGGTGACTTTTTTTGCTACATACATGCACGGCGGTGCTGGTCGATGGCAGCGATGCCTTTTTGATACTGCAACCGTTCTGGAGTTTTGCTGGAACCGGCGCCTAAATTTGCTACCATCGCCTTTTTTGGTTTGCTGGAAGGAACCGTCCAAAAGCTTTCACCAGATTTGGTTTTTTTTTTGGAGCCCTCTCCAAAAAATGCTACTTCTAGCTTTTTTTGGCTGCAAGCCATGCCGTCGTTTTCCATATGATGCTGCAACCGGCAATGGTGCGGTCGGCGTCCATGGTGCGACGAACTACAACCGAGGGTCTGCGATATTTTTTGTTACAACCATCCTCGGTAATTGCTACAACCGACGGCGGAATTTGCTGCGACGACAAATGAGGCGTTTGCGACCAGCAAGACGTCTTCCTCCATGGGGACGGCGAGCCTGGGGTGGCCGACGAGCGCGCGAAGGCAGAGGGCGAGTGCGCGGCGGCAGAAGACGGGGACGGCGCTCTCCTTCTTTCTCCTTTCCCCGCGTGGGAGGTTGACGATGGATGTGGGGGTGGACGAGGAGAGATCTAACGGCTGCACGGGCATAGATCGGACATATCTGGGCTGACCGGCCCAAAGACTCGGCCGGTGCGCCGGTGCAGAGTGTTGCCCTTCTTCTATACGGCGAGCCAATGCGCAAATACCCACCTGTACCGATTTTGGGGCGAAATATGCTACTGCCTGGCCGAGGGTCATGCATGAATGCATCGGATATTTGTGCAAACCAACTATTAAACTGTTACCCTCCACAACGGTCACTTCTTTGGCACAAAGGCGCTCCCCGGGCGTGAATGCTGCCATGTGTCACACGACTAGCGCACCACACGGGAGCATGCATTTTTTTTATTTCTGCCCATGTTTTTGGATTTCATTTCTTTTTTCGGCTCTTTGTTTTTGCTTGTTTTTTTCTTGGTTTTAGTGGAAAAATACATCTTTTGGTAAAAAACACAACATGTGCTTATGTGAGAAGCAGAGTTATGCTTTCCTAGAAAGAAAAAAGCACAACATGCATCTCGACGAGAAGCACACAACTGTGCTTGTTGTCGAAGTAAAACCTTGCTTCTCGCAGAAGCACAATCAACCTGACCTTGCTTCTTGCGGAAGCACAAACTGCGCTTCTACGAGAAGCAATGTTGTACTTCCACAGGAAAGGAGCCGTGCTTTTCCCGAAAAGCATGGACAGTGCTTCTACATGCTTCCTAAAAAGGAAAAACGCAATCTGTGCTTACAAGAAAAAGTAAAAAGCGCAGTTGTGCTTCTAGGTTTCAGTTTTTCTTTTGGTTTTGTTTTTTCTTCCTTTTTTATCTTTTTATCTATTTTTTAATTATGATTTTTATTCACCATTTCCATTTATTTGGAAAAATATTTATCGAAGCATATCAAGATGGGTTCTAATTTAGAAGATCTTGATGTGAGAAATCCAAGTGTGAAAACAATTAGAAATTTGGATGCACGGTTTAAGAGATAAATTGTTAAAAAAAGAATCTACAAAAAAACTGAAAACTTCCAAGTTGAGACAAGTGACACACATGCAGTGCGACACTTGTTAGCATCATGCGAGATTAGTGACCTTTGCAAGGGGTAGCTTTTAATTAGTAACTTTTGATATTTGTGGTTGGCAAGTCTATGTGCCGCTTACTGCGAGTTGTAAGTCCCGCTCGTCTACAACGCGGTTCTAAAAGGGCCGTCCCAAGGAATGTAGCTTCTCCGTCGCTTCGTGTCACTCGTTCGCCTTTTTGGTTTTTTTATTTCCCTTTTTCTTATAAATTTTATTTATACTTTGAATTATCCATACATATAAATAATTGTATTTAACTTGTTTTCTACAGTGATAAAAATGTTTGCGCAACTTAATTTGTTTTTTGGCATAACAATTATTGAAAAATATTCACAACTTTAAAAACCAAACTTCACGTCCAGCAAAGAAGATTTTCTTGATATTAAGAAATATATATACAATGTAAAAAATGTTCACATAATTAAATAAATGTTTTGTATCATTTGGAAAAATGTTTCAGAGAAAAAATAAATCAAAATGTTGCTTTGTGAAAAAAATAATTAATATATTTGAAAAAAGGAAAACCGGTGAAAACCAAAGAGAGAAACAACGAACCTCAACGGAAACCCAAAGAAAAAGAAAGAATGGGAAAACGGAGAAAACCATAGGAAAACTAAAAAAGATACTCCCTTTGGTCTAAATTAATTGTCGAAGCTTTGGTACAACTCTAATACATTTGAAAAACAGTTGGAAAAGAAAATATTCACACCGGCAGTGAAAATGTTCGCGACATTTAAAAAAGTTGTATACAATGTAAAAAATTATTCACATAGTTAAAAAAAATCTTTTGCATCATTGGGAAATTGCTGCAACATGTATTTGAAAAATGGTTAACATGAATTCCCCCCAAATATAGAAAACTTCCATTGAAAAATGTTAAATAATGCATTTGAAAAAAATAAAACAGGTAAAAACAAAAGAAAGAAAAAAGAAAGCCAACGAAATAAAATAAAATAAAATAAAATAAAAACAAAAAACAAAAGAGAACAATAGAAATAATAATAATAAAATAGTTGTCATACGAAAATATAGAAGGTTCACAAAAGGACAAGAAAGAATAAAAGCATGACAACCAATGAAAACTGTATAATAAAATAGTAAAAAAGAGAAAACCGTTGAAATCCTTAATAAACATAGAAACTGAACAATAAAAACAAGTAAAAACAGGACCAATTCAGATAGTTAGACAACTAAAGAAAAAAAGGAACCCGTCAATGACCCAAGCAGCGACCGAGTGAGCGACCTGATTTGTGGGCAATGCCGAGTATCTAGACATGTTTTCTCTTTTAGGAAAAAAGGATCAACTAACTGAGGGGTATCCCTTACGAGAGCCCCTCAAAGGTCGCTTACGGTGGGCTGAGAGCACCATTTCACGTGCTATTAGCCGCCGCCACGTGTCGCATGTTGGCCTATCCATCGAGTTTTTTTTCTGTATGCATTTTTGGGTTGTACACCCTCTGTAAACTAATATAAGAGTGTTTAGATTTATCTAAACACTCTTATATTAGTTTACAGAGGAGTTGATGGTTGTTTTTGTAATTTTTGGCCTTTCGATTTTTGCCCGGTTTTACCTCGGTTTTGGACCAAAAAAATTTCCTGTAAAAAAGTTCGTCAAAACCTATCAAAATGGGATCAATGTAGAAGATCTCGACTCGAGAAATCCAACGATGTAAACAGTTCGGGATTTGGACGCAAGGTTTAAGAGATAAAACGATTTGAATAAACGAATCATGAAAGAGGAAACATATGCGTCAATTGTCGCAACCTTTGCAAAAAATAGTGCTTAACTAGTGATTTCAGAAAAAAAAAGTATCCAGATCACTACATTAGGCGTGCGCAAAACATATATCTCACTTATAGCGGGTGATCGTTCCGTCTCGCCTGAGCGCGCCCTTCCCTTCTACGCGCATTCTAACTCGGCCGGCCTGTTTGCTCATTTTTTTTATCGTGGGCAGTAGTCTCGCCTGATGGGCGTACGGGTTTGGACCCCACCCCCATTTTTCCTTTATCATTTTCTTTTATATTTTCTTTCGGTTTTATCTGTTTCTTTATCAGGGGTTTTCATTTTTCATGTTTTCCTCTTTTTTTACATTGTTTTTGTTTCGTTCTTCCACAGTTTTCACTGTTTTTTCGGTTCTTTTTTGCTTTATTTTTCTCGGTTTTTGCTGTTTTTTTGCCCTTATTTCTTTCTTCATTTTTAGTCTTTCATCACTTTTATTCGCTGCTCTTTGTTTCTGTCTCATCTTTCTCTGCTTACATTTTTTTTGTATTTTTTCTTCAGTTTTCTTTTTTTAGTTTCTTCGATTTTTTCTTTTGTTTTTATTGTTTTTTCATTTCTCTGTCTTTCTTTCTCAATTTTCATTGGTTTCCTTATTGTTTAACATGTCCAACTTTTTTCAGTACAAATTCTACATTTTCGTATCCATCTGAAAACTTTTTTATGTACTCATTTAAAATTTGAATTACATGACTACTTTTTTTGAAAATTATATATTTTTTATGTCTACATTTTTTCATACACATTGTATATTTTTGTTATATATCTAAATCATGTTTTGAATACATCTTTGATGTTTTTGAAACACAAGATACACATTTTTCAGTACATGGTCAACATTTATCGATACATGGTGCACATTTTTATAATGGCAATTAATTTTCGTAAATACCATGACGTATTGATATGTATTTTAACATTATTTAAATACAGGACACGTCTACTTTTATTCAATGTATGTTCCTCATTTTTATATACATAAGTAATTTTTTATAGATGTTTAACATTTTCTAAATACATGAGCAACAATATTTTTTCATATACATTGTATTTTTGTATAGATGACAAACATTTATTCTATACTCAATTATGAATACTTGATCAAGATTTTGCAATATTTATTTACTTTTTAAACGTTTAATTAACCTTTTTAAATACATGTTCAGCTTTTTTCATGCACATTTTAATTTTTTTGTATAATTTGTTTCTATAAACATTCAAAATTTTCAAATATTTTTAATGTAATTTTTTTAAATATATATTTTAAATGTTTGGACGTATAATTTTTTAAATGAAAATGAAAAAACAAAAACGAAAACATGAGAAAACAAAACAGAAAAAAAGAGGCTGTGGCGACCCCCGTGCAACAGGACCGGCCCGTCTCTTGCCTTGAGGCGAGAGGCTGGTGCGCCAGCCAGTAGTGGGTTATGTTTTGATTAGGCCATCCCGGAGATCTTGTATTCATCGTGTGAACATTGAGACGGAGTAATAAACTTGGTGAGATTCTTAAAAACAAAGAGTAGTGGGCAAGCACAATACAAATGTTTTTATTTTCTGTTTTTAACGCGTGGCCTTCTTTTTACTTTTCTTTCTTATGTTTGCATTCCAAAAAATGCTCTAAAGTAAAGATATTATATATATGTGGAAACAATTATGTTCATTTAATTTATTAAAAGTATTCACCTAGTATTATAAAATATTTGGGGAATATAATTGTTCTAATCATTTTCATAAAATGTTTGTATCAATAAAAGTTATTTCACATGTATTCAAGAAAATAATAATTCTTAACGTGTATTTAAAAAACATCTATCATGTATTAAATATTCATGATGTCTTTGCACAATGTTCACTGTGTATAAGAAAATTTGGAACTTGGATTAGAAAATGTTCAGTGTGTATTTTAAAATACATTCATCTTGTTCTTTTTAGAAATATTCTACGCGTATTTGAAATCAATATTCATGATGTTTTTTAGAAAATGTTCAAGGTTTATCAGAAAAATGTTTCACATATATTGAAATGTGTTTAATGTCTATTTGAAAAAATTTCAACGTGTATTTAAAAATGTTTAACATGTTTTTCGGAAAAATCTTCATCAAGTATTTGAAAAATATTTAGCTTTTAACAAAAAAGGGTCATCGTGTATAAGAAAAATGTACGCCATGTATATGGAAAGGTCAACATATTGGAATAATAATTTAAATAAATAATGAAAGATAAAAAGGGAAAAAAAGCCAAAATAAAAAGAGGAAAGAAAAACACAGAAAAAGAAAAAAAATCCACTTGGAACCTTCCCAAAACCGGCCGAAGCTGGTTGAAGTTTCCATGAACGAGTATGCCAAACACTCGCTAACCCATTGCATTGGCCGCCCCAACTTATTTCTCCTGTAGGTGTGGTCGATAGTTCTCTCGTATCAAGCGAGATATAAACATGCCGGAGTGCCTGTTACATAAATGCTATGTCTCACGAGATAGACCGAGTACAAGGGGGTCTATTCGGGTCATGGGGGGAAGGTTTCGATTGGGTTTTTTTAAGTTCTCCGTGGTTCTCTGCTAGTTTTTCTGTTTTTCATCCCGGCTTCGTATTTTTCTGTGTATTTTTATTTTTTTCTCCTTTTCTTTTTAGGTGTTTACATATTTATCTTTGTCTCTTTACATTTTCATTCTCAAATTTATGAACTTTTTTTAGCATGCCTGATTTTAGTGTACACCTTTTTTATATGTCCTCAAGATTTTTTGAACTTTGTGCAAACAAAATTTAACATTGCATTGAAATAAATAATTGCAAGAACTTCTTTAAATACACGTTGACAATTTTTAAAATAGTAGTTGAGTATTTTTCAAATGCACATTAATGTTTTTTCCCATTGAACATTTTCTGAATGCGTGATTGAACATTGGCACATATTTACATACATTTCATAAGTGCTATAAACATTTTTTTAATTGGTATATATATTTTTTATATGTCATTAACATTTCCCAAACTTGCATGAACCAGTGTTTTACCTTTATTAACATATTTAAAAATGTCATGGAAAATTTAGTAAACAGTTTTTTTAGAATCTATTTCGCAAACAGTTGGACATATTTTGTTGAATCATACGAACATTTTTTATAAATGTATTAATTTTATGAAAAATGCCGAATACTTTTTTAAGCTATGCGAAATTTTTTATATATGCATATATGACATTTTCAGAGAAAAGTTTTTTTTTCCTAAATACATATTTTACGTGAATCAATCCGTGGTTGGATGGTTAGCAGTATAGTGGTATGCCAAACCCACGAGGGGTCAAGTCCTAGACTTGACATTGATGCTCGCGATGTGTGTTCAGTTGGAGAAGACATTCACGTCGGCTACGAATACGTCTTTGGGGACTTCGTCTATCTCAAGATTATGTGCCGTCTCAGTCTATCAAAGATGCTCATAGGGGTAGGGTATGCGTGCATGCGTTCATAGAGGTCCGCATGTGTACTATGCTATTTTTTTTACACATTTTACAATATTTCTAAAAATAATGAAAAATAAAAGAGAAAAAAACCAATATGCGTACGTGTGCTAGATCACGTCAGGATAAGGTCTCCCTCGTGCGCTTGGCCCAGCCCATCTAACTAGGTGTTTTAGGCGTTGTATACATCAGGATCGGCATAGGTGATACTAGCCCGCATAGGTGCAGCGGTACGCCACGCCCGTGTATGAGCCTATCATTTTGAAAATTTTGTAGTCTAATTTGTTCTGAAAATGTACAATGGGTGAGCACTGGTTTAAGATAGTATATTGTCTAGCTAAATGGTTTATAGATGTAGATAAAGAGAAAAAGTTGGTGGAGTAGAGCTTGTTGCTTGTTAGTACTCTGGATGTTTTTCTCTTGGTCATCATGCTTGGATGGTTTGCTTCAGACCATCATGATTTGTCGTCATTCTCTTCATTACAGAATTCTTTCTGTGCTCGGTTTTTGTCCTCTTGTTTTTGCCGTTGGCCTCTATGATTGGATGATTTGCTTGATTGGATGATTTGCTTCGAACCTTCCCTCAAGACCTTATATGGTAAGGAATCACATGTTCACCTAAGTTTCATACATAAGCAAAAGAGGGCCGCAAAAAAATAGCAAGAAAAAACCCTCAAGAAAGAGTTTTTCAGGCATTAACACGACCTAGAGCTAACAAAGACCGTAGATTTCATTTTTATGAGAATGAAAACTTGATATTATATAATTGTAGTTTTCATGCTTCTTTAGTTCTTTAATTCTTATGCAACACATTATGCAACCCTTTCAGCTATATACATACGACTTTATATTTATATAAATGACCAGCGATAAAATTTATTAGATTATAACTTGTGAGATTGATTTTTTTTCAGAATATAACCCAACTAACCTAATATCATGCTCTGGTTATTCTTCGTATGAACCACCACAATTTAAAACCTCTTTTGTTACCAAAATGAATGTGTTGGAAGAACATTTAAAATGAAGTGATAACTTATACTAAAACTAATGGTAGCAACCAAGCGGTTTGAAACTCTTGCATGATCACTTGAGGGGAAAGACTGTCTTGAGTACTAACCATAGCCATACTAAGAGGCCCACCTATTTAACAAAACCAACATTGTTTCAGGGAACACACTGATTTTTCAATGCCATTGTAGTAGATAAAATTTAGGGAAAATTTTAGATTTACTGCAAAAAACCCCGAATAATGATGTATTCTATGGCCTCGAACACCATCGTAGATCAAAATATAAGTCACTACCACAATGCACCAGAGTGGATTTGTTGACATCTTCTGAGAATAATATTTTAACCGCACATACTTTACATGTCCTTGTTCGAGGTCTACAGAAATAAAAGCATTCTGCTTAAGCAAAACATAAAATTTCTAAAAATTTGCATAATGGGCCGGAGAAGCGCCTGGGGTGCTCCGAGGGGAGCACAACCCACCAGGGCGCGGCTGGAGGCCCAGGCGCGCCTTAGTGGGTTGTGCCCACCTCGGGTGCCCCCCAGACCACATCTTTGCTCTATAAATACCCCAATATTCCAGAAACCCTAAGGGAGTCGACGAAAATCAATTCCAGCCACCGCAGAGTCCAGAACCACCAGATCCAATCTAGACACCATCACGGAGGGGTTCACCACTTCCATTGGTGCCTCTTCGATGATACGTGAGTAGTTTTTTGTAGACCTTCGGGTCCGTAGTTAGTAGCTAGATGGTTTCCTCTCTCTCATTTGATTCTCAATACAATGGTCTCTTGGAGATCCATATGATGTAACTCTTTTGCGGTGTGTTTGTTGGGATCCGATGAACTTTGAGTTTATGATCAGATCTATCTCTTTTTATCCATGAAAGTTATTTGAGTTTCTTTGATCTCTTATATGCATGATTGCTTATAGCCTCGTATTTCTTCTCCAATATTTGGGTTTTGTTTGGCTAACTCGATCTATTTATCTTGCAATGGGAAGAAGTGCTTTGTAGTGGGTTCGATCTTATGGTGCTTGATCCGAGTGACAGAAGGGGAACCGACACGTATGTATCGTTGCTACTAAGGATAAAACGATGGGGTCTATTTCTACATAAATATATCTAGCCTACATCATGTCATCATTCTTATTGCATTACTCTGTTTCTCCATGAACTTAATATACTAGATGCATGCTGGATAGCGGTCGATGTGTGGAGTAATAGTAGTAGGCAGGAGTCGGTCTACTAATCTTGGACGTGATGCCTATATAATGATCATTGCCTGGATATCATCATGGTAATTTGAAATTCTATCAATTGCCCGATAGTAATTTGTTTACCAACTGTTTGCTATTTTTCTCGAGAGAAGCCACTAGTGACACCTACGGTCCCGAGTCTCTTTCTCATATTATTTGCCTTTGCGATCTATTTTATTTTCCTTTTATTTTCAGATCTATTAAACAAAAAATACAAAAATACCTTGCTGCAATTTATTTTATTTGGGGTTCGATCTATCAATATTTACAACTCTCTCACGTCCGTTTGCCATTTTCTGGCGCCATTACCCGAAAGGGATTGACAACCCCTTTTACACGTCGGGTTGCGAGTACTTGTTATTTGTGTGCAGGTGCTGTTACATAGTGTTGCTTGGTTCTCCTACTGGCTCGATAACCTTGTACTTATCATTGAGGGAAATACCTACCGTCGCTATGCTGCATCATCCCTTCCTCTTTGAGGAAATACCGACGTAGTTCTACCAAACATCAAGCTCCTATTGAGAAAGAGACTTTGCTCTTATATGTGGCTGCTAACAGTAAGGTTGTCAGTGTGGCGATTGTGGTGGAGCGCAAAGCAGCGGGTAAGGAGTACCCTGTCCAGCGGCCGACTTATTATCTCAGTGAGGTGTTAATTGAATCCAAGCAGAGATACCCACATTGGCAGAAGCTAGTATATGGGGTATTCATAGCCAGTCGCAAGCTGAAGCATTACTTTTTGGTCATTCCATTACTGTGGTCAGCTCTGCTCCTTTGGGGGATATTATTCAGAACTGAGAAGCAACAGGCCGAGTGGCCAAGTAGGCCATTGAGCTTGGACCCCATGGTTTGAAATATATGCCAAGGACAGCTATCAAGTCTCAAGCTCTTGTGGATTTCATCAATGACTGGACATAACTGTAGATGCCTGAGGAGAAGCTGGATAACACTTACTAGACAATTCACTTTGACGGGTCTAGGCAGCTGGAGGGCTCGGGGGCTAGAGTTATTTTGACCTCCCCACGAGGTGACAAATTTTGCTATGTTTTAAGGCTAATGTTTCCTTACACTAATAATGTAGCTAAGTATGAGGCCCTGCTCCATGGCGTTCGCGTGGCCAAAGAGATGAATTTAAGCCGGGTGAGGTGCTTTGGCAACTCAGATTTGGTGGCTCAGCAAGTTTCAGGCACTTGGGATTTTAAAGACCTGCTCATGGCGGCTTATCACTGGGCAGTTGATAATATTGCTGGTCACTTCAAAGGTTATTAGGTGGAGCATGTTGATCGCAGAAAGAATGAGGCGGCTGATTCTTTAAGTTGGCCAGGGTCTCAGCGTAAACCGGTGCCCCCTAATGTTTTTCTTAATGTATTGAATAATCCTTCAGTTAAGTTGCCAACAGAGGAGGATCTTGCTATTCCTGACCCAGAGGCACAGTTGGTGGCAGCTCTCCATGCTATTCATAATTGGACAATTCCATATTTGGCTTATATGACCCTGGGCGAGTTGCCTGAGGATGAAACTTTGGCCATGCAGATAACCTGATGGTCTAAGTCTATGACCATTGTCAATGGCAAGTTACACCGATGCAGTGCCACAAGTGTGTTCCAGCATTGTGTTTCTCCTGAAGAAGGTCATGAGATTCTAAGGGAAATCCATGAAGGTGATTGTGGTCATCACACTGTCTCTAGATCTCTGGTGGCTAAAGCTTTCCGCCATGGATTTTATTGGTTGACGGCTCATGATGATGCAAAAGATCTTGTTAGCAAGTGTGATGACTGTTAGAAATTTTCTCGATGGGCTCACGTGCTGGGTCAAGAATTGAGGATGATTCCAATTACTTGGCCATTTGTAGTCTGGGGGCTTGATATGGTTGGACCTTTCAAGAGATCTAATGATAAGAAGATCCACCTCTTGGTGGTGGTTGACAAATTTACCAAGTGGGTTGAGGCAGAGCCGGTCAGTAAGTGTGATGCAGCAACATCAGTTCAATTCATAAAGGAAGTAATCTTCCGTTTTGGTTACCCTCATAGTATCATAACTGACAGTGGCACTAATCTATCCAAGGGTACTATGAGAGAGTTTTGTCAACGAGAGCATATTTGTCTTGACGTCTCATCACTGGCTCACCCATAGTCTAATGGTCAAGTTGAGAGGGCCAATCAGGAAATCTTGAGAGGTATAAAGCCCTGGCTCATGGTTCCATTGCAGCGAACGCCAGGTTGTTGGGTTGAGGAGTTACCCTCTGTAATTTGGAGCATCAATACTACTCCCAATAGGTCAATAGGCTATACGCCCTTCTTCATGGTCTACGGGGCAGAGGCGGTTCTTCCAAGCGATATCCGTCATGACTCGCCCCGTGTGGCGGCTTATGTTGAACCTGTTAATGAAGAAGCATGCCAGGATGCACTTGATGTGTTGGATGAGGAGCGTGACCTTGCGGCGGCTCGTTCTCCGATATACCAACAACATTTTGGTCGTTACATGGATAAATATTTTAGGTAGCATTCCACATCAAAAATTCTATTTTTATCATTTACCTACTCGAGGACAAGCAGGAATTAAGCTTGGGGATGCTTGATACGTCTCCAATGTATCTATAATTTTTTATTGTTCCATGCTATTATATTATCTGTTTTGGATGTTTTATATGCATTAATATGCAATTTTATATGATATTTCAGACTAACCTATTAACCTAGAGCCCAGTGCTAGTGCCACTTTCTGTTTTCCCTTGTTTTAGAGTTTCATAGAAAAGGAATACCAAACAGAGTCCAAACGGAATAAAACTTCCGCGATGATTTTTCTTGGACCAGAAGACACCCAGGAGACTTGGAGTGCAAGTCAGAAGAGCCACGAGGCGGCCACAAGGGTGGAGGGCCGAGGGAGTCCTGGATTAGGGGGTCCTCGGACAGCCGGACCATATCCCTTGGCCGGACTATTGGACTATGAAGATACAAGATTGAAGACTTCGTCCCGTGTCCGGGTGGGACTCTCCTTTGCGTGGAAGGCAAGCTTGGCCGTTCGGATATGTAGATATCCTCCCTTGCAACCGACTTTGTGTAACCCTAGCCCCTCCGGTGTCTATATAAACCGGAGGGTTTTAGTCCGTAGGACAACAACAATCATACCATAGGCTAGCTTCTAGGGTTTAGCCTCTCCGATCTCGTGGTAGATCAACTCTTGTAATACTCATATCATCAAGATCAATCAAGCAGGAAGTAGGGTATTACCTCCATTGAGAGGGCCCGAACCTAGGTAAACATTGTGTCCCCCGCCTCCTGTTACCATCTGCCTTAGACGCACAGTTCGGGACCCCCTACCCGAGATCCGCCGGTTTTGACACCGACATTGGTGCTTTCATTGAGAGTTCCACTGTGTCGTCATCGTAAGGCTTGATGGCTCCTTCGATCATCGGCAACGATGCGATCCAGGGTGAGGTTTTCCTCCCCGGATAGATCTTCATATTCGGCGGCTTCATACTGCGGGCCAACTCACTCGGCCATCTGGAGCAGATCGAGAGCTACGCCCCTGGCCATCAGGTCAGGTTTGGAAGCTTGAACTATACCGCCGACATCCGTGGAGACTTAATCTTCGACAGATTCGAACCCATGTCAGGTACGCCGCACAGTCACGATGAGCATGATTTAGCTCTGCCATCGGACAGTGTTCGGGAGATCACACCTATAACTACTCCGACCCTCAATCCGGAATAGATCGCGCCATCCGAGGACGGGTGGATGGACCCCACCACGGAGGCCGCACACTCAGCGGCGATAGAGCCGAATACTGACTTCACCTCCTATGAGACCTGTGTTGCCGGACACTCAGATTCGTCCCAGGCCACAGACTCCGAACCGCCCGCGTCTGTGCCCATCCAATCTGATTGGGCACCGATCATGGAGTTCACCTCCACGGATATCTTTCAGCACTCACCCCTAGGCGACATGCTAAAGTTATTACGGTCTCTCTCCTTGTCAGGAGACCCTTGGCCGAACTATGTCTGGCTCGAGTGGGAAGCGGACGACGAAGAAATTCGTTCCCCACCAACCACCCACTTAATAGCCACTGTCGATGACTTAACCGACATGCTTGATTTCGGCTCCGAAGACATCGACGGTATGGATGCCTATGCAGGAAACGAACAGGAACCACTGCCCGCACGGCATCGAACCGCCACTTTATCACATGATATATACATGGTGGATACACCCCAAGAAAATGATGACAAGGAACGGGAGGAAGCAGCGAAGGACAATTCCCTCGAGAAGCAACCAAAGCGATGACGTAAGCGCCGCTCCAAATCCCACCCCGGCAAAAATAGCGATAACAATGCAAGAAGGAGTAACACCCCGGTCGACCCCAAAGGAGACAACGACCACATGAACCCAGCGGTGGAGCAGGGTGAACCAGTGGACGGTGAACATAGTACGGAGCCGCTGTCAGGTCACGACGACCCCGAGGGTAAAACTCATCAACCTGTCTCCGGAGACATGAATATTCTGGACGACGATGCAGACATCATCCCTAAAAGACACTTGCAAGAGAACTTTCATAAAAGGCTCATTGAAACCGTGCGGAGCCTGAAGAAGCAGAAGCAAAGGCTTAAGACTGCGCAGAATATGCTCAACAGCAGATGGAATAAAGTGCTTGACACGGAAGAAAAGTACGGCGGTAATCGCCACACAAAAAGCTATCCAAAGCGCAAGCTGTTGCGTGAATTCGACGACGAGGCCTTAGAGCCCACTCAGCCGGAAAATAAAATGGCCGATCAACCGGACCGGCCACCCCGTGGTCGTGACAGGGCGGTTAACAATGACGTACACAAGTCAGCACATGACCTATGTGAGGACCTACACAAAAAAGCCAGTTTGACTAGGTCAAGCGCATTCCGGCACAGAATCATCATCACCCAAATGACTATACTGACAGAATAATGGTTCGGAATCAAAACCGAACACTACAACCGTCAGACACACCCAAATACAGGGGTGCCGCGCACCCCTATGCTTCACCGATGAGGTACTGTATCATGAATTCCCAGAAGGATTCAAACCCATGAACATAGAGTCATACGACGGAACAACAGACCCTGGGGTCTGGATTGAGGATTTTATCCTTCACATCCACATGGCTCGTGGAGATGATCTCCACGCCATCAAATACTTGCCCTTAAAGTTGAAAGGACCAACTAGGCACTGGTTGAAAAGCCTCCCCGAAAACTCAATTGGAAGTTGGGAAGAGCTCGAGGACGCTTTCAGGGCTAATTTTCAAGGGACCTATGTCTGACCTTCGAATGCAGATGATTTAAGTCACATAATTCAACAACCCGGAGAGTCAGACCGAAAGCTTTGGAACAGATTTCTAACTAAGAAGAATCAAATTGTCGATTTCCCGGATGCCGAAGCCTTAGCGGCTTTCAAACATACTGTCCGGGACGAATGGCTTGCCAGACACCTCGGCCAGGAAAAACCAAGGACAATGGCAGCCCTAACAAGCCTTATGACCCGCTTTTGCGCGGGCGAGGATAGTTGGCTGGCCCGCAGCGGCACCAGCGACCCAAGCACATCTGAAGTCAGGGATGGCAATGGAAAACCATGACACAATAAAAGAAAGTGTCGAAGCAACGCAGATAGCCCAGACAACACGGCGGTAAACACCGGATTTAGGGGCTCTCGACCCGGTCAATAGAAAAAGCGATTCAAAGGCAGCAGAGATCGACCGTCCAGCCTGAACAAGATTCTGGACAGATTATGTCAGATTCACGGCACCTCCGATAAACCTACAAATCACACCAACGGAGAATGCGGGGTCTTTAAGCAGGCCGGCAAGCTAAACGCCGAACACAAGGGGAGGGAGACACCAAGTGAAGACGAGGATGAGCCTCACCAACAAAACACCGGGGGACCGAAAAAATTCCCACCAGAAGTCAAAACAGTGAACATGATCCACGTAACGAAGAGGAGGAGCACACACGCGCTCCGAGACGTATGCACCGTAGAGCCCGTTACCCCCAAGTTCAACCCTTGGTCGGCCTGCCCAATCACTTTTGATCGCGGGGATCACCCGACTAGTATCCGGCACGGAGGATCGGTTGCCTTGGTACTAGACCCAATAATTGACGGATACCATCTCACCCGAGTCCTTATGGACGGCGGCAGTAGTCTTAATCTGATATATCAAGACACACTCCACAAAATGGGGATAGACCCAACAAGAATCAGCCAAAGCAATACTACCTTTAAAGGAGTAGTACCAGGCCTAGAGGCCCGCTGCACAGGCTCTATAGTACTACAGGTTGTATTCGGTTCTCCCGACAACTTCCGAAGCGAAGAATTAACCTTCGACATCGCTCCATTCCGAAGCGGCTATCAAGCACTACTTGAAAGAACAGCCTTCGCTCGTTTTAACGCAATACCGCATTACGCTTATCTTAAGCTCAAGATGCCCGATCCACGTGGCATCATCATAGTTAGCGAAAACTCAGAGCGTTCCTTACACGCAGAGGAATGTACGGCGGCTTTCACGGCCGAACACTGAATGACCCCTCAAACCAAAATAAATGATTGGTCATCAAGACCGCGGACATGGCTAGACAAGTCCGGCACTCCCCTCGTCGTAACAGTTTAGATAAACCCGAGATTGGGTCGATGGATATACCCCCATAGGTGGCGCTAGGGGCTTCCCGCATGTAAAAATGACTATAGTTCGGTTTGACCTCACTTAGATTGAATTTCAATGGTCTATTAATAATAACCAATTTACCGTACGTAGGCTTTCATCTAGGTTTTTTCTCTCTTGCAGATGACAATCGTGCTACACCCTTCCAGGACATGGCACAACGGAGACACAGGCGCAGACATGCAGCAGGGCCCCGCTCAAAGGTTTCTTTTTAGATTAAGACCATGTGTAAACCTTCCTCACTGTCTCTTGTTGCTTTACGCCCTCCGGATACTTAACACAACCGAGGGGGATGCTGATGTTATTGGCATGCTCGCCATGTCAGACTAATGCACGTACCTAGAAATTCAGGGTTCATTATCAAGGGCTTTGCTTAGCCCGGTATATGTTGTAAAGTCCGAATACCTTAGGGAGTGTTCGGCGTCGCGAGTTTGGCCTTATATGCATCAGCTCCGAATCATGTCTTTGGTCAAATGTTGGGTTTTCCTGGCTCTCGTGTTTTTCTACCTTACGTTTCGCTCTATCGGCTATGGTGGCACCGGGAGAGTTACTGCGATTGTGCCCTAGTTCATCTGGGTGAGCACCTCAGTAGAGAAAGCCGAAAACTGCCTGTCATGATAAAGCGCGAGACTGGTCAACCACTCGATGACTCAGCGGAATCTTCGCGATTTCTCCGCATTAACGAAGGACCGGTTTCCCGGTCATGCATGTACGCGCACCGTATTCGAATAAGCGCGGAGGTACTAGGGGCTATATAGTAGCCCCACTTTCAAACTCCTATGGCTAAGTGAAAGTGTTAAAGCAATATAGCCCGGTTGCCTTGTTCGCCATGCTATCACCTCCTTCATGGACCAAGACGTTGGATCAAGTGTGAATACGTGCTTTTTCGTACACCCCCGCATTATGTGCGTGGGGGCTGAAGCTGGCGACTGCAAACTTTCAGGTTATATACATACACAAAACGGCCGCACAGGAGGCATCATAATACTTTCAGGCAAAAGTATAAACATACCCTTCATAATTCAAAGAATATTGTTTTTACAATTGGGACACATGTCACTCGAACATGATACTCTTCGAGCACTGCACCTCTATTAACCGAGCACCTTCTAGGACTTCTCCTAAATAGTGCTCGGTCGAGACCTGGCCTACGGCCGGACCCTGGGTTGCAATAGCGGTAGCATCCATCTCTGCCCAGTATGTCTTAACACGGACAAGAGCCATCTGCGCACCCTTTATGCATGCCGACTTCTTTATAGCATCGATACGCTGCACAGCACCAAGGAATCGTTGCACTAAACCAAAATAACTATTCGGCTTTGGCCCTTCCGGCCAAAGATGATCCACGATAGACCTCATAGCAAGCTCGGACAACCTATGGAGCTCTGCCCACTCGGCCATTTGCTCATTTAAGAGCAGCGGACGCGTTGGAGCACTGAACTGCGACCAGAACAACTTCTCTACTTCATGATCTTTGAAAAACGCAGTCGCATCAGCAGCACTCATTGCCAAGTCCGCATACGCGTCTGTAGCACTCCATAATCGATCCATAGGGGCATACTTTGGATCTCCAAACTTTGTCCGCAACAAAAAGGGCTTCCCAGCCGTGATATCTCCGGCTTGACGGAGCTCCTCCTTTGCCGCTCTGATTTTAGAACGGGCTCCTTGGCTGCCTCCACGGCTCTCTTCAGGTCAGCCGCTCTCACTTGGCTTTCCTTTTCAAGAAGCTCATATCGGCCGGCGGCATCTTTCAGCTCAACATCCATCTTGGCTATTTTATCTTTGCTCTTGCGATGAGCAGCCTGTTCGGCTCTTAAGTCTTCGGCCGCCTTTAGGGCGGCCGCATCACTTCTCCTGGCTTGTTCCTTGCCTCGGGCAAGTTTCGCCCGAAGGGTCTCCACGGTGGCAGATCCATCTGTAGTCATATCATACATTAGATACTAGCATCATGCTCCTCTTAATATATGTTGACCACCCGAAAATACATACCCGTGCCTCGTCAAGCCGCTTGTTCACAAGCATAATGTCGGCATCTGCCGCGTCAAGTTGCCGGCTTAGTCCGGCAAGCTCGGCAGCCCGGCCAGCCACCGGACCGTCAGCCGCCTGCATAGGATAGAAGCTTGATCATTACCTGGATTAGGATTCTCTGTTTGCCTCCTCTCGACAGCAACCAGAGTCTCAGGGGCTACTACCGGTATAGAGCACACCCAGCGAGTGCGGTACCGTCAAAAATTTATATATTATTGATAACCCACAAGTATAGGGGATTTTAATAGTTTTTGAGGGTAGAGTATTCAACCCAAATTTATTGATTCGACACAAGGGGAGCCAAAGAATATTCTCAAGTATTAGCAGCTGAGTTGTCAATTCAACCACACCTGGAAAATTAATATCTGCAGCAAAGTATTTAGTAGCAAAGTAATAAGATAGTAGTGGTAACGATAGCAAAAGGTAATAGTAGCAAAAGTAGTGTTTTTGGTATTTTGTAGTGATGATAGCAATAGCAACGGAAAAGTAAATAAGCGAAGAACAATATATGGAAAGCTCGTAGGCAATGGATCGGTGATAGAGAATTATGCCAGATGTGGTTCATCATGTAACAGTCATAACCTAGGGTGCCACAGAACTAGCTCCAATTCATCAATGTAATGTAGGCATGTATTCCGAATATAGTCATACGTGCTTATGGAAAAGAACTTGCATGACATCTTTTGTCCTACCCTCCCATGGCAGTGGAGTCCTAGCGGAAACTAAGGGATATTAAGGCCTCCTTTTAATAGAGTACCGGGCCAAAGCATTAACACATAGTGAATACATGAACTCCTCAAACTACGGTCATCACCGGTAAGTATCACGATTATTATCACTTTGGGGTTAACGGATCATAACACATAATAGGTGACTATAGACTTGCAAGATAGGATCAAGAACTCTCATATATTGATGAAAACATAATAGGTTCAGATCTGAAATCATGGCACTCGGGCCCTAGTGACAAGCATTAAGCAAAGCAAAGTCATAGCAACATCAATCTCAAAACATAGTGGATACTAGGGATCAAACCCTAACAAAACTAACTCGATTACATGATAAATCTCATCCAACCCATCACCGTCCAGCAAGCCTACGATGGAATTACTCACGCACGGCGGTGAGCATCATGAAATTGGTGATGGAGGATGGTTGATGATGACGATGGCGACGGATTCCCCTCTTCGGAGCCCCGAACGGACTCCAGATCAGCCCTCCCGAGAGGTTTTAGGGCTTGGCGGCGGCTCCGTATCGTAAAATGCGATGAATCCTTCTTATTTATTTTTTTCTCCCCGAAAGCAAATATATAGAGTTGGAGTCGAGGTCGGGGGAGCTCCAGGGGGCCCACAAGGTAGGGGGGCGCACCCTAGGGGGGCAGGCATGCCCCCCACCCTCGTGGCTAGGGTGTGGGCCCCATGGTCTTCATATTTTGCAAGGATTTTTTATTATTTCCGAAAAGATGTTCCGTGAAGTTTCAGGTCATTCCGAGAACTTTTGTTTCTGCACATAAATAATACCATGGCAACTTTGCTGAAAACAGCGTCAGTCTGGGTTAGTTCCATTCAAATCATGCAAGTTAGAGTCCAAAACAAGGCAAAAAGTGTTTGGAAAAGTAGATACGACGGAGACGTATCAATTACTTTGCGTACCTCAAAGCCTCTTCGCTGGCTCGCAAAAGCTTCATGCAACCCACTTTTGGCGGATGAGATCCTCTCGATCACAGTACCCATTAAGGTACGATGCCCCTCTGAGATTGCCGCTTGCTCCAAAAGATTCATCAGTGTGTCCGGTTGCGCACCGGACAATCCCAGACTCTTTCTGTCGCTCCCCTTAGGAGCCGAATACTCCGAACTTTGGGTAGCCGAAGGGATACTTTCTGGCCTTGGCGGATCAGGAGAAATCCTCCGTGATGACACCTCAGGGTCATCCGCCCCAGGAGGCGCGGAGACAAGGGGAGGTGTTTCGCTCTCCATCATCTCCGAAAGAAGATGCCCCGAAGACAAACTCTGTCGGGAAGGGCTACGATCCGGACTGCAAGACATACGTCTCGGTTATTGTCCACGGAGATAAGGCAAAATATATTTACCAAAAGTACCTTTTTTCACTTAAAGCTCGGTGGAGGGCTGACCCCCTTGCGGGCGCTGGGTGGCAAGGACGCCCTCCGAGGCAGGGCCTCCTGGTGAGGGTTTCTTCTCTCGTTTGGAAACCTTTGTTTCCAAGTCTTCAAGAGCGGTCCTTTTCCTTCCTTGGGAAGAGGGAATTTCGGATTCTTTTCCCTGATTATCCTCCTTCGTGGAGGTACTAATTCCCCCGGTTTGGATGAGTAATATGTGAGGCTCACTTTCGGCTTCTTTGTCTCTCCTTTTATCTTCCCCCGAGGGCACTTGATAAGGTTCGTACTCCAGCATCCTGGCTAGTACAGGATCCGGTGAGCCCTCGGGAAGGGGGGCCGAACACCTGATCATCTTTGCCTTTCTTACCCAGTCCTGGCCAAGAGCAATTCTTTCAGAATTATGTTATGGCAAATGAAAGGACAGTGTGTTCGGTCGTGGAAATACTTACCTGGGTATCTGGACGATTACAGTTGAGACCCGCATCCTCGGTGGTGTCTGGAAACTTTATTTGTGATCCGAAGAACAATTTATACATCTCTTCGAGCATCCCGCCGAAGAACTGCTGAATAGTTCGCGGTCCTTCCGGGTTGAACTCCCACATACGAAGAGATCGACGTTGGCATGGCAGGACCCGACGAACTAGCATAACTTGCATTACTTTGACGAGATCGATGTCCCTCTTGAGGAGATCTTGGACGCGACTTTGCAATGTCGGCACGTCATTAACCGGCCCCCAGTCTAGCCCCTTGTTGACCCATGACACCAGTTGTGGTGGGGGGACCGAACAGAAGGCGGTGCAGCCACCCACTTATTACTTCGGGGAGCTGTGATGTAAAACCACTCCCGTTGCCATAAGGTGGATATCTCCGGGAAGGAACCCTTTGGCCATGGGGCATCGACGCCTTTGCTTATTGTGGCACCTCCGCATTCTGCGTGTCGCCCATCGATCATCTTCGGCTTCACATTGAAGGTCTCGAGCCATAAGCCGAAGTGTGGGGTGATGCGGAGGAAGGCCTCACATACAACGATAAACGACAAGATGTGAAGGATGGAATCCGGAGCTAAATCGTGGAAGTCGAGCCCATAATAGAAGATGAGCCCTATGATGAAGGGATCAAGACTAAAGCCAGCCCTCGGAGGAACTGGGAAACAAATATGACACTCTCGTTGGGTTCGGGAGTGCGGATGACCTGTCCTCGGGCAGGCAGCCTGTGCGAGATTTTGGCGGGCCTCCCTTAGCTTCTTGATGTCCTCCTCTGTGATAGAGGAAGCCATCCAGCGGCCCTGAAGGTTGGATCCGGACATGATTGAAGGTCCGAAGAGCTTCGCCTGAGCCTTGCGTGTCGGAACTCGGGGTGGGGGAAGGGAGGGATTGAGCGCGATAAGAAAAGGACAGGCTTCGGCTCCTTTATAAAGAGGGCGAATATCAAGCGTCCTCCGCGTGGCCGTTTGGAACTTGCCTAAAATCGAGGAGTCGTACTAAGGAGCACGATTGGGTTACCCACACCCGTATTAATGAGAATCCTGTGATAAGGGGACACGATCTCTGCTTCGACAAGACGTGCCAATAAAACCGCCTCGCAACACGTGCAGTGGCTGGTTGGGAAAACGGTTCAAATAATGACCGAGGCCAGGGCGCGATGTCAAGTTATGAAAAGTTGTCAGCAGATTAGATTTGTGGAAATATTGTACTCTCTACGATGGTATGTGGAATTTGTTTTGTAGAGCCGGACACTATCCTTGTGTTCAAAATCTTCTATGGAGTATTCGGAGGAGGAACCCGCCTTGTAATGCAGAAGACAATATGCGCGCCGGACTTATCGTCATTGAAGCCTGGTTCAGGGGCTACTGAGGGAGTCCTGGATTAGGGGGTCCTTGGACAGCCGGACCATATCCCTTGGCCGGACTGTTGGACTATGAAGATACAAGATTGAAGACTTCGTCCCGTGTCTGGGTGGGACTCTCCTTTGCGTGGAAGGCAAGCTAGGCCATTCGGATATGTAGATCTCCTCCCTTGTAACCCTAGCCCCTCTGGTGTCTATATAAACCGAAGGGTTTTAGTCCGTAGGACAACAACAATCATACCATAGGCTAGCTTCTAGGGTTTACCCTCTCCGATCTCGTGGTAGATCAACTCTTGTAATACTCATATCATCAAGATCAATCAAGCAGGAAGTAGGGTATTACCTCCATCGAGAGGGCCCGAACCTGGGTAAACATTGTGTCCCCCGCCTCCTGTTACCATCCGCCTTAGAAGCACAGTTCAGGACCCCCTACCCGAGATCCGCCGGTTTTGACACCGACAAGGGCATGCCCAGGGGGGTAGGGCACGCCCCCCGACCTTGTGGGCCCCTCGGTGACCCCCTGACCTAGATCTTCCTCCTATATATTCTCAAATACCTTGAAAACTTCCAAGGGAGCCATGACCACTTTTACACCGCCGCAACCTTCTGTACCCATGAGATCCCATGTAGGGACCTTTTCCGGCATCCTGCCGGAGGGGGATTCGATCATGGAGGGCTTCTACATCAACACCATTGCCTCTTCGATGAAGCATGAGTATTTTACCACAGACCTATGGGTCCGTAGCTAGTAGCTAGATGGCTTCGTCTCTCTCTTTGATTCTCAATACCATGTTCTCCTCGATGTTCTTGGAGATCTATTTGATGTAATACTCTTTTGCGGAGTGTTGGCTGAGATTCGATGAATTGTGGATTTATGATCAGCTTATCTATGAATATTATTTGAATCTCCTCTGAATTCTTTTATGCATGATTTGATATCTTTGCAAGTCTCTTCGATCTATCGATTTGGTTTGGCCAACTAGATTGGTTTTTCTTGCAATGGGAGAAGTGCTTAGCTTTGGGTTCAATCTTGCGGTGCTCGGTCCTAGTGATAGAAGGGGAACCAACACGTATTGTATTGTTGCCATCGAGGATAACAAGATGGGGTTTTCATCATATTGCTTGAGTTAATCCCGCTACATCATGTCATCTTACTTAATGCGTTACTCTGTTCTTATGAACTTAATACTCTAGATGCAGGCAGGAGTCTGTCGAAGTGTGGAGTAATAGTAGTAGATGCAGAATCATTTCGTTCTACTTGACACGGATGTGATGCCTATATTCATGATCATTGCCTTAGATATCGTCATAACTTTGCGCTTTTCTATCAATTGCTCGACAGTAATTTGTTCACCCATCGTAATAATTTTTATCTTGAGAGAAGCCTCTAGTGAAACCTATGGCCCCGGGTCTATTTTCCATCATATAATTTTCCGATCTACAATTTTAGTTTCTGATTTACTTTCTTTTGCAATCTTCTACTTTCCGTTCTATAAACCAAAAATACCAAAAATATTACTTTACCGTTTATCCATCTATATCAGATCTCACTTTCCAAATAACCGTGAAGGGATTGACAACCCCATTGTCACGTTGAGTGCAAGTTGGTGTTTGTTTGTGCAGGTATTCAGTGGCTTGTTGCGTTGTCTCCTACAGGATTGATACATTGGTTCTCAAAACTGAGGGAAATACTTACTCTACTTTGCTACATCACCCTTTCCTCTTCAAGGGAAAAAAACCAACGCAAGCTCAAGAGGTAGCAGGAAGGATTTCTGGCACCGTTGCCGGGGAGATCTACGCCAAGCCAAGACATACCAAGTACCCATCATAAACTCTCATCCCTTGCATTACATTATTCGCCATTTGCCTCTCATTTTCCTCTCCCCCACTTTTAAAATGATTTTCGAAAAGATTCGCCTTTTCTTCGCCCTTCTTCCGTTCGTCTTCTCCAATTGCTCGTTTGCCACCACCATGTCTGAAACTGGGGATGTTATCGCTGAAAATCTTGAGGAGAATCTTGAAACTTGCTCTTTGTATCTTGGAGCTAAAAAGCCTCCTAATTACAAAACTAAAATCTTTCGTATAGGAGATGGTAATATTATAGGGAAAAGTATTATACAAGAATTCTTTGATTGTACGGGATCCTTGCCTATTAATAAAAGAACTATTCTTCTTGAGACAAATTGTTATGCTGATGCTATTGTGATGCTTGTTGAGAAATTAGAAAGAAAATTTGTGCATCTTAATCCTGCTTTGAAAATGGTGTTTTATGAACTTCCTAAAATCAATCATCCTATAGCTAAAAAGATTGCCACTATTATTCTTATGCGTGAATTTGATTTTATTATCCAAGAAGATAGGGATATTTTTCTTTCTATAAAAAGGATGTTGAACACCCTCCAATTTTAGACATCATTCATGATAAAGAAACTATGCGTAGTTTGGAATCTAGGGATTACCAATCTTAAAGTGAAAATCTTAGGAAAAGAGTTCCCCATTCTGAGATATCTCAATCTTTGTATCTTGAAACCTTTGAGGAGTTTGATTGGATAACAAGGGGAATTTTATGTAGGGTTTAACAGAGATTGGTTGAATAAAATGATGAAGGAACCCGTTAAAAATGAGCTACGCATTTTGTATGATGACATATATGGTGATGATCCCGATTATGGGTTTATGAATGTTAGGATCACCAATCAAAGTCCCTTCCATTATTTAAGTTCATCTACTAGGAGAGAAATAAAAGAAAGAATAGAATTTCTAAGACGAGTTTTGGAAGACTTGATGAAAAAAGAATTGCATATCGAAGATGAGAATACTTAGATCTATTCGTGTTTTATGCCTAGCTAGGGGCGTTAAACAATAGCGCTTGTTGGGAGGCAACCCAATTTTATTTTTGTTTTTGCTTTTAAGGTTCTGTTTTGCAATAAATATTTATTCTAGCCTCTGTTTAGATGTGGTTTAATGTTTTAATTAGTGTTTGTGCCAAGTAAGACCTTTGGGATAGCTTACGGTGATAGTTGATTTGATCCTGCTAGAAAATAGAAACTTTTGCGCCCAGGAGATTAGTTTTCATTTTTAACAGAAGCGGGATAAAATACTGATTCTTTTCGTAGAGGATTAATGAAAAAAATTCCTAGGACTTCCTAATTTCTCAGGATTTTTGGAGTTACTGAAGTATTCAAGAGTTACAGATTACTACAGACTGTTCTGTTTTTGACAGATTCTGTTTTTGATGCCTAGTTTGCTTGTTTTCTAGTTTCTATGGCTTATATTGCTTAATATAAATTGTAGAAATGATATGGTACAGTAGGCATCATGTGAGAAAAATTATGAATCTTGTCTTGACAGTACCTAAGTGGTGATTTGCTTTCTTATACTAACGGAGCTTACGAGTTTGCTGTTGAGTTTTGTGTTGTGAAGTTTTTGGAGAGGATTAATAAACAAATTGCTCAGTACTTCCTAATTTATCAGGATTTTTGGAGTTACAGAAGTACTCGAAATATCCAGATTGCTACAGATAGTTTTGTTTTTGACAGATTCTGTTTTTCGCGTGTTGTTTGCTTATTTTGATGAATCTATGGCTAGTATCGGGGGGGGGGGTATGAACCATGGAAAAGTTGGAATACAGTAGATATTACACCAATATAAATAAAGAATGAGTTCACAATAGTACGAAAAGTGGTGATTTATTTTCTTATACTAACGGAGCTTACGCGATTTTCTGTTGAAGTTTTGTGTTGTGAAGTTTTCAAGTTTTGGGTAAGGATTTGATGGGCTATGGAACAAGGAGTGACAAGAGCCTAAGCTTGCGGATGCCCAAGGCACCCCAAGGTAATATTCAAGGAGGCCAAAGGGCCTAAGCTTGGCGATGCCCCGGGAAGGCATCTCCTCTTTCGTCTTCATCTATCGGTAACTTTACTTGAGGCTATATTTTTATTCACCACATGATATGTGTTTTGCTTGGAGCGTCTTGTATGATTTGAGTCTTTGCTTTTTAGTTTGCCACAATCATCCTTACTGTACACACCTTTTGGGAGAGACATGCATGAATCGTGATTTATTAGAATGCTCTATGTGCTTCACTTATATTTTTTGAGCTAGGCAAAATTGCTCTAGTACTTCACTTATATCTTTTTAGAGCACGATGGTGGTTTTATTTTATAGAAATTTATGAACTCTCATACTTAACTTATATTATTTTGAGAGCCTTCAGAACAATGGTAATTTGTTTTGGTTATAAAATTAGTCCTAATATGATAGGCATCCAAGAGGGATATAATAAAAACTTTCATATAAAGTGCATTGAATACTATGAGAAATTTGATTCCTTATGATTGTTTTGAGATATGAAGATGGTGATATTAGAGTCATGCTAGTAAGTAGTTGTGAATTTGAGAAATACTTGTGTTAAGGTTTGTGAGTCCTGTAGCATGCACGTATGGTGAACCGTTATGTAACGAAGTTGGAGCATGAGATGTTTTTTGATTGTCTTCCTTATGAGTGGCGGTCGGGGACGAGCGATGGTCTTTTCCTACCAATCTATCCCCCTAGGAGCATGCGCGTAGTACTTTGTTTAGATGGCTAATAGATTTTTGCAGTAAGTATGTGAGTTCTTTATGACTAATGTTGAGTCCATGGATTATACACACTCTCACCTTTCCGCCATTGCTAGCCTCTCTTGTACCGCACAACTTTCGCTGGTACCATAAATCGACCAGATATCCTTCCTCAAAATAGCCACCATACCTACCTATTATGGCATTTCCATAGCCATTCCAAGATATATTGCCACACAACTTTTCATTGTTCCGTTTATTATGACACGTTCCATAATTGTCATATTGCTTTGCATGATCATGTAGTTAGCATCGTATTTGTGGCAAAGCCACCGTTCATCATTTTTTATATATGTCACTCTTGATTCATTGCACATCCCGGTACACCACTGGAGGCATTCACATACATTCATATTTTTGTTCTAGTATCCATTTGTAATTTTCGAGTTGTGAGTAAATAAAAGTGTGACGATCTTCATTATTAGAGCATTATCTCATGTTAGGAAATAAAAAAAGAGAGAAGGCCAAATGAAAAAAGAGAAGGCCCAAAAAATAATAAAAAAATGAGAGAAAAACTGAGAAGGGTCAATGTTACTATCCTTTTTGCCACACTTGGACTTCAAAGTAGCACCATGATCTTCATGATAGAGATTCTCCTATGATATCACTTTCATATACTAGTGCGAATTTTTCATTATAGAACTTGGCTTGTATATTCCAACGATGGGCTTCCTCAAAATGCCCTAGGTCTTCATGAGCAAGCAAGTTGGATGCACACTGAGGGAGTCCTGGACTAAGGGGTCCTCGGGCATCCGACCTGTTAGCCATGGGCCAGACTGATGGGCTATGAAGATACGAAGACCGAAGACCGCACCCGTGTCCGGATGGGACTCGCCTTGGCGTGGAAGGAAAGCTTGGCGACCAAATATATAGATTCATTTCTTTGTAACCGACCTTGTGTAACACTAGATCCTCCTGGTGTCTATATAAACCGGAGAACTTAGTCCGGAGGATATACTCATTACCATAGCCATACAAGCTAGACCTCTAGGGTTTAGCCATTACGATCTTGTGGTAGATCAACTCTTGTAATACTCATATTCATCAAGATCAATCAAGCAGGACGTAGGGTATTACCTCCATAGAGAGGGCCCGAACCTGGGTAAAACATTGTGTCCCCTGTCTCCTATTACCATCGACCTTAGACACACAGTTCGGGACCCCCTACCCGAGATCCGCCGGTTTTGACACCGACATTGGTGCTTTCATTGAGAGTTCCACTGTGCTGTTATCAAGAGGTTCGATGGCTCCTTCAACCATCTACAACAATGCTGCCCAAGGGGGAGTTTTCCTCCCCGGATAGATCTTCGTGTTTGGGGGCTTCACTCTGCGGGCCAACTCGCTTGGCCATCTAGAGCAGATCGAAAGCTACGCCCCTGGCCATCAAGTCAGATTTGGGAGCTAGAACTACATTGTGGACATCTGTGGGGACTTGATCTTCGCCGGATTCGAGACCGCGGCTACCACTCCTAGCCACCCCGAGGGACATGACCTAAATCTGTCATCGGACTGCATCTAGGAGACAACTCCCATAACCGCTCTGGCCTTATATCCGGAGCAGACTGCGCCATCCAAGGACGGGAAGCTCAACCCCACCACGGAGGCCACAGATTCCCCGGCGTTGGAGCCGCACATAGACTTGATCTCACACGATACCTGTGCCACCGGAACTCCGGACTCGTCTCCGGCCGTAAGTTCCGAACCATGTGAGCCCCCAGACGCTGAACTTGATCATTTATCGATCTTCGAATTTAGCGCCGCAGACATCTTCCAGCACTCGCCTTTGGGCGACATGCTAAACTCATTGAAAAACCTGTCCTTGGCGGGGGACTCACAGTCGAACTATGTTCAGTTCTAACTAGGGGGTGATGATGGAGAATCTTGCTTCCCACCCGCCACCCACTCCATAGCCACTATTGAGGACTCAACCGACATGCTTGATCACGGCTCCGAAGACTTCGACGGTATAGACGATGATGCCGAAGAAGAGCAGGGCCAAAACCCGCCACTCACCGGACGCAAGACGGTCACTTCTTCATACGACGTATACATGCTGGATACACCTAAAGAAACTAACGACAATGACAAAGAAGATCGATTTGAGGATAATCCTCTTGAGACACAGCCCATACGCTGGCGTCAGCGGCGCCGCTCTAAGTCACGTCATGCAAAAGACAGTAATACCGGCACCAGAGAAAACAACACCCCGGACGATGCCGACGACAATGAAGCCCCTGTTGGGGCAACATCCGAACAGGATGAACTGGAAGACGGGCACGATAGCCCGCATGAACAGGCCATACACGAAGACTCAGAGGACAGTAATTATATTCCGCCCTCCGAGGATTAGGAGAGCCTCGGCGATGAGGATTTCATCGTTCCTGAGGAACCTCTTGAGCAGGAGCGCTTTAAACGCCGGCTATTAGCCACGACAAGGAGCCTGAAAAAGAAACAACAGCAGCTTCAAACTGACCAAGACCTGCTCAAGGATAGATGGATAGACATCCTAGTAGCCGAAGAATATGGCCCCAAGCACACAACCAAGGGTTACTTGAAGCACAGATTGCTACCTCAGTTCGATGAGGAGGCGCCGACACTTGTACCACGCGGTCGGGAAAATGCGGCTAACCGACCATTATTCAGTCGGGATAAAGCGGCAGCTCAAGCCGAACAACATCCCGCCTCAGCCCAAAGAAAAAACAGAGATAAAACAACTCGGGGTCGTACATACGACCCTCGACAGAACCTGGACAGTAGAGCATGACACAACAGGTCGATCTACGGATCGTGAGGACATGCCTCGACACGCGACGTCGGCTACCTATTCGGACGGGACAAGTCTAGTTATGCCCGGGCCAAAAACTGCAGACGTACTCCATCTAAGCTACGTCACGATGTGGCCCAATATAGAGGCGCTGCACACCCACTCTACTTCACTGACGAAGTAATGAAGCATGAATTCCCAGAGGGGTTTAGACCCGTGAATATCGAATCATATGATGGAACAACCGATCCCACAGTATGGATCAAGGATTTTCTTCTCCACATTCACATGGCTCGCGGAGACGACCTTCATGCCATCAAATACCTCCCACTAAAACTCAGTGGACCAGCAAGGTACTGGTTAAACAGTCTGCCTGAAAACTCTATCGGCAGCTGGGAGGATCTGGAAGACGCTTTCCGTGATGACTTCCAAGGTACATATGTCCGGCCACCAGACGCCGATGACTTAAGTCACATCATCCAACAGCCCGGCGAGTCAGCCAGAAAGCTCTGGACTAGGATCTTAGTTAAAAAGAACCAAATTGTAGACTGTCCGGATGCGGAAGCCCTAGCGGCCTTTAAACACAGTGTCCGGGACGAGTGACTCGCCCGCCACCTCGGTCAGGAAAAACCAAAATCCATGTCAGCCCTTACCGCTCTGATGACCCGCTTTTGCATGGGAGAAGAAATCTGGCTCGCTCGTAGAAGCAACAGTGCCAGCGACCCGGGCATTTTCGGAGTTCGAGATGGCAACGGGAAACCACCATGCAATAAGCACAAATGTGCCAATAGTAATGAGGGAGCGCACGACACAGCGGTCAACGCCAGATTCAGTGGCCCCAAACCCGGTCAACGGAAGAAGCCATTCAAGGCAAACAGAGACAGACTATCCAATTTGGATAAGATATTGGATAGGCCCTGCCAGATTCATGGCCACCCCAATAAACCAGCTAACCACACCAATAGAAGCTGTTGGGTCTTCAAACAAGCCGGCAAGTTAAACGCCAAATACAAGGGGAAGAAGCCCCCCGACAATGGAGACGACGACGAAACTCGCCAACCAAACACCGGGGATCAGAAGCAGTTTCCCCCCGAAGTAAAGACAGTGAACATGGTACACATGGCACCGTCCCCTATAGGGGAACACATGGAGCGCTCTCTCCGTACAGAGGATCACACTACGGCTATCTCAGCTGAACTACACAGCGGGGGCATTACACCGCATACCTCATCGGCCATTAAGCCACCGGTCTCCAGTCAACATGACCGTTCAAATCCCATACAGGACTAGCAGTTCGGCTTCCACTGTCCGCTGCATATACCTGGAAAATCTGTACCGCGCATACATAACTGCACACTTAAAATACCCTGGGCACCGGCGGAAGCACAATATGGACGGACCTGAAGTTCTCCCATAACCTTCCTTTTTTCTTTTTTAACTATTTTTTCTTCTTCCTTTTTCTTGTTTCCCTCCACAGGTGGCTCAATGGCTGGCCTCAGACTCTATCGGAGTTCGGGTTCCTACACTCACCCAAGGGCTATTTCTGTCAAGGAGTTCCTTCACCGAGGACAGGCGGCGCAGACGTGTGACAGGAGGTCCAAAATAACTTTTTGTAGACCGCACTCTCTATTTCGAGCCTGTAAAGTGCCTTTTTCCTCCGCCTTCGACCCCTGGCATATTAAATAGCCGGAGTTGTGGCTTTGTTATCCATATACACGATTGGCACGTCACTCAGATCCCAGTAAAAATAATCCATTCTTTTGTAAAGAACCGAGTTATTCCCCTATGGTTGTTTCAAACATACACCTCGGCCTAACTTGCCAGGGGCTCGGTATGGGAACAAACGAGTTGCCGACAAGTCCGAACAACTCTATAGCGTACTTCGGCGTCGCGAGTTTGGCCTTATATGCATCAGCTCCGAATCATGTCTTGGGTCAATAGTTGGGTTGCCCGGCTCCTGTGCTTGCTATCCTACATTCCGCTCTATAGGCTAGGGTAGCTAAGGGAGAACTACTGCGATTGTGCTTCCGGTTCACCTGGTTAAGCACCTTAGTAGAAAAAGCCGAGAACTGATTGTCATGATGCGACGAGAGCTGGTCAACCACTCAATGACTTATCAGAATCTTTCGTGATTCCCTTCATGTCACATGAAGGACCTCTTTTCGGTCAAATATGTAAACACATCGTATGAATAAGCCGCATACATACCAGGGGCTATGTCGTAGACCCACCATAAAAATACTATGGCTAAGTGAAAGTGTTAACGCCCTATAGTCTGGTTGCTTGAATTTCCGCATTGACACCTCCTTCACGGACCAAGATGTTGGGTCAAGAGTGATCAGATGCTTTTTCAAACACCCCCGTACTTCCTACGAGGGGCCTGAAGCCGACGACTGGAAAACTTTCAGATCATATACAAACGGCTGCACAGGAGGAACAAAAGCCTTTAGGCAAAATCAAAATATAGACTAATTATAAAAATTGTCTTTTACAATTCGTAAAGAGTTCACTCGAATATTATGCCTTTCAAACATTGACCCTCTATCAAGCGGACAGCCTCTAAGACGTCCTCAAAATAATGCCCTGGTGCATGATGGTCCTTGCCCTTGGGTGGACCCTGCGCTGCAACATCGACGACCTTCATCTTCCCCCAGTATGTCTTGACTCGGGCAAGGGCCATCCGTACACCTTCAATGCACGCCGACCGCTTCACGGCATCGATACGTGGCACCGCATCAACAAGCCGCCGCACCAAGCCGAAATAGCTATTCGGAATCGGCTCAGTCGGCCACAGCTGAAGTATGACGTTCTTCATGGCAGCGCCGGACATCCTGTGAAGCTCGGCCCATTGGGACATCTGTTCATTCAATAGCATAGGGCGTTTTGATGCGCCGAACTATGACCAGAAAAGCCTCACCGTTGCATATCCCTCTTGCACTTGGTAAAACTGCTCCGCATCAGATGAACTCGTCGGCAGGTCCAAAAACACGTCTGGAGAACTCCACACTTGGTTAAGCTGAGTATAATTCGGATCGCCGACCTTAGTCTGTAATAAAAAGGGCTTACCCGCCGCAATCTCCCTAGCTTGCCGGATCTCATCACGAGCCGCTCTAGATTCGGACCGCGCTTCTTTCGCCTCTTGCAAGGCCTTGTTAAGCTCAGCCACTTTGGCTTTATTCTCCTTCTCTAGGAATTCACAGCAGCTACTAGCATTTTTCAGTTCGAGCGCCATCGACGATATTTTCTCCTTGTCTTGGTGCCGAGCGGCTTGTTCGGCCTTTAACTCGGCTGATGCCTTTTCGGCAGCCGCATTACTAAACCGAGGCTTCTCCTTGGCCCAGGCCAGCTCCGCTCGAAGAATCTCAACGGCGGTGGCACCATCTGCAGCCATGCATATTCCAGTATGCAACTTTCAGCGTCACGCTTATATTACAAACATATATATGTAAGGATTGCTCTGTATACGTACCTCGCGACTCGTCAAGACGCCTATTGGTAAGCGCGATATCAATATCTGCCTCATCAATCTTGCATTGCAAATCTGCAATCTCTACAATCCGGACAATTTCTGGGGAGGTCACAGCCTGTGTTCCAATTAATCATATTACTTCCTAGGCATATCTTTTGATCCTATGACCGCCTCCCTTGGGAAGCCAATCAGAGTCTCAGGGGCTACTATCTATACACAGGTGTATTCTTGAATAAAACACAATCGAACATATTATGGCACAAACCTCGAAGCCTCTTAGCAGGCCCACGAAGGCCTCATTCAATCCGCTTTTCATGGCCAGGACCTTTTCGACCACCGTATCAAGGTACGATGTTCCTATGAGACAGACGCCTGTCACAGCATGTTCGTCAATATATCCGGCGCCTCTGGGTCTCCGGAGACTACTGTAGGAGTACGACCTCCCTTTGAAGGGATCCGTTTATTCGTATCCGGCTGTAGACTGAAATGTTCGGGGCCTTTATTGTTGGTCCCCGGACCCTGGGCCACCGAAGTATCACCTTCGGGTTGTGTCTTCATCATCCATCGCATCACTTGTTGATCGGGAGAGACCCTCCGCGACGACACCTCAAAGTCGTCCGCCCTGTTGGGTGAGGAGATTGGTGAGGCGTCTCGCTTTCCATCATGTCCAGGAGAAGATCCCCCGAGGAAGAGGATTGTTATAGAAGACTGCGTGCCGAACTTAAAAAAACATATATTCTAGACGTTACAAGAAAGGGGCGGGACGTGTTTAAAACACCCTTGTTCACTTACGATTTGGCCCAAGGCTTGTCCTTGTCATGGGACTGCGATGACGTTGTCCTCCAAGCCCGAGCCAACCGACGAAGGCACCTTGCCTCGCTTAGGAGCCTTTTCGTCCCAATCTTCGGAGGCGACCCTTTTCTTCCCATGGGGGGAAGAGACGTTGACTTCCCCGTCACTTTTGTCTTCGGACGATGGAATCTTGTCTGGCGCACCTTCGATATGGGGGCTATCTTTGGTCCTCTCTGCCTTTCTCTCCTTCACAGGCATCTGGTACGGTGCCGGGGCTAGCATCCTTGTTAATACAGGATCCGCTGAACCTTCGGGAAGAGGGGCCGGACACCTAATCAGCTCCGCTTTCTTTATCCAACCCTAAAAGGAGATAGTTTGCTCAGTAATGTATTATGGCATACTTAAAAAGGGGGTGTTTGAAAGTCAAGTGCTTACCGGGGTATCCGGACGGTTACAGTCGAGGCTTATGTCCTAAGTAGTGTCCTGCCAATGTTTCCGTTTTTCGAAAAATAACTGCCGCATCCCTTTGTGCGTAGTGCCGAAGAAGTGTTGGAGGGTTCGTGGTCCTTCTGGATTGAACTCCCACATATGGAGAGGCCTATGCTGGCATGGAAGGATTCAGCGAATCAACATTACTTGAATCACACTGACAAGATCAATGTCCCTCTCGAGGAGGGTTCAGATGTGGCTTTGTAGAGTCCGCACTTCATCAACTGATCCCCAATCTAGCCCCTTGTTGGCCCATGATGCAAGCTGTAACGGTGGGCCAGGGCAAAACATGGGTGCAGCTACCCACTTGGTACTGCAAGGCTCCGTAATGTAAAACCACTCTCGCTGCCATTGATTGGAAGTTTCGGTAAAAGAGCCTTTTGTCCCAGGTGTGTTGGTGAGCTGGCTGACTACAACACCACCGCACTCCACCTGTTCCCCATCGACTAACTTTGGTTTCACACTAAAGGTCTTGAGCCATAAGCCGAAGTGTGGGGGGGGGATTCGGAGGAAGGCCTCGCATGTAATGATGAATGCCAAGACATGGAGGAAAGACTCCGAGGCTAGATCGTGAAAATCTAGTCCATAATAGAACATTAGCCCCAGGACGAAGGGGTGAAGAGCGAGCCCTAGCCCTCGAAGGAAGTGTGAGATGAACACGACCCTCTCGCCAGATCTGGGGGTCGGGATTACCTGCCCTTGAGCAGGAAGCTTGTGGTGGATTTCTGCAGTCAGGTATCTGGCCGCTCAAAGCTTCGCAATATCCTCCTCTGTAATGAAGGAAGCCACCCATCGACCTTGAGGGCTGGGTCCAGACATAATGGGGAAGCTCGGAGCAACGAAGTCGAAACCTTGGGTGCTAGAACTCGAGGTTGGAGAGGCCGAGGAGAAGTTTGGCGTCAAAAAGGACGGCCCTTGGTTCCTTTATAAAGGCAGCGGGAAATTAAACGCCTCCTCTTGAGCCTAAAAGCCTACCTATTTCTAAGGGATCTTTCCAACAAAATGGTTGGGTTACCCATGCTCGTGTTAATGAGAATCCCGCAATGAGGGGACACGATCTCTGTTTCAACAGAGCGTGCCAATAGCAATCGCGCCTCAAAACATGGAACGGCGGGAAGGGAAACAGTTCAAAAAACCGGGCGAGCGTGACATCGCGTTATAAAAGTTGTCATCAGATTGGACTCGTGGAATATTATATTCTCTCCGCAGTTGTGTGTGGTGTTGTGTTACAGGTCCGGACACGTTCAAATACGTCCGAAGACTATCTTGGAGTTCGGAGGAAGGAACCCACCTTGTAATGCCGAAGACAGATCTACGCGCCGGATACGTTGTCACTGAAGCCAAGTTCAGGGGCTACTGAGGGATTCCTGGACTAAGGGGTCCTTGCGCGTCTGGCCTATTAGCCATGGGCCGGACTGATGGGCTGTGAAGATACGAAGACCGAAGACTGCACCCATGTCCAGATGGGACTCTCCTTGGCGTGGAAGGCAAGATTGGCGACCAAATATGTAGATTCGTTTCTTTGTAACCGACCTTGCGTAACCCTAGAGCCTCCCGATGTCTATATAAACCGGAGGACTTAGTCCGAAGGATATACTCATTACCATAGCCATACAAGCTAGACCTCTAGGGTTTAGCCATTACGATCTCGTGGTAGATCAACTCTTGTAATACTCATATTCATCAAGATCAATCAAGTAGGACGTATGGTATTACCTCCATAGAGAGGGCCTGAACCTGGGTAAAGCATTGTATCCCCTGTCTCCTGCTACCATCGACCTTAGACGCACAGTTTGGGACCCCCTACCCGAGATCCGCCAGTTTTGACACCGACACACACCCAGTTAGTTTCCTTTTTGAGCTTTCATAAACTTGAGCAGCAATCCGTTGCATGGCAATCCCTACTCACTCACATTGATATCTATTAATGGGCATCTCCATAGCCCGTTGATACTCCTAGTTGATGTGAGATTATCTCATTCTTTTTGTCTTCTCCACAACTGCCGTCTATTCCACCTATAGTGCTATGTCCATGGCTCAGGCTCATGTATTGCATGAAAGTTGAAAAGGATTGAGAACATCAAAAGTATGAAACAATTTCTTGGCTTGTCAGCGGGGTTGTGCATGATTTGAATATTTTGTGTGACGAAGATGGAGCATAGCCAAACTATATGATTTTGTAGGGATAAGCTTTCTTTGGCCATGTTATTTTGAGAAGACATAATTATTTGTTAGTATGCTTGAAGTATGATTGTTTTTTATGTCAATATTAAACTTTTGTTTTGAATCTTACGGATCTGAACATTCATGCCACAATAAAGAGAATTACATGGATAAATATGTTAGGTAGCATTCCACATCAAAAATTCTGTTTCTATCATTTACCTACTCGAGGACGAGCAGGAATTAAGCTTGGGGATGCTTGATACGTCTCCAATGTATCTATAATTTTTTATTATTCCATGCTATTATATTATATATTTTGGATGTTTTATATGCATTTATATGCTATTTTATATGATTTTTGGGACTAACCTATTAACCTAGATCCTACTGCCAGTTTCTGTTTTTTCCTTGTTTTTAGAGTTTCGCAGAAAAGGAATACCAAACAGAGTCCAAACAGAATAAAACTTTCGCGTTGATTTTTCTTGGACCAAAAGACAACCAGGAGACTTGGAGTGCAAGTTAGAAGAGCCACGAGGCGGCCACAAGGGTGGAGGGCGCGCCCCCCGACCTTGTGGGCCCCTCAGTGACCCCCTGACCTAGATCTTCCTCATATATATATATATATACACATTCTCAAATACCCTGAAAACTTCCATGGGAGCCACGAAATCACTTTTCCACTGCCACAACCTTCTGTACCCGTGAGATCCCATCTAGGGACCTTTTTCGGCATCCTGTCGGAGGGGGATTCGATCATGGAGGGATTCTACATCAACACCATTACCTCTCGGATGAAGCGTGAGTAGTTTACCACAGACCTACGGGTCCATAGCTAGTAGCTAGATGGCTTCTTCTCTCTCTTTGATTCTCAATACCATGTTCTCCTCGATGTTCTTGGAGATCTATTCGATGTAATAGTCTTTTGCGGTGTGTTTGCCGAGATCCGATGAATTGTGGATTTATGACCAGCTTATCTATGAATATAATTTGAATCTCATCTGAATTATTTTATGCATGATTTGATATCTTTGCAAGTATCTTCGAACTATCGATTTGGTTTGGCCAACTAGATTGGTTTTTCTTGCAATGGGAGAAGTGCTTAGCTTTGGGTTCAATCTTGCGGTGCTCGATCCTAGTGATAGAAGGGGAACCGACACATATTGTATTGTTGCCATCGAGGATAACAAGATGGGGTTTTAATCATATTACTTGAGTTAATCCCGCTACATCATGTCATCTTACTTAATGTGTTACTCTGTTCTTATGAACTTAATACTCTAGATGTAGGCAGGAGTCGGTTGATGTGTGGAGTAATAGTAGTAGATGCAGAATCGTTTTGGTCTACTTGACACGGGCGTGATGCCTATATTCATGATCATTGCCTTAGATATCGTCATAATTTTGTGCTTTTCTATCAATTGCTCGGCAGTAATTTTTTCACCCACCATAATAATTTCTAGAGAGAAGCCTCTAGTGAAACCTATGGCCCCGGGGTCTATTTCCATCATATAAGTTTCCGATCTACAATTTTAGTTTCCGATTTACTTTCTTTTGCAATCTTTTACATTCCGTTCTATAAACCAAAAATACCAAAAATATTACTTTACTGTTTATCCATCTATATGAGATCTCACTTTGCCAAATACCGTGAAGGGATTGACAACCCCTTTGTCGCGTTGGGTGCAAGTTGGTGTTTGTTTATGCAGGTATTCGGTGGCTTGTTGCGTTGTCTCCTACTAGATTGATACCTTGGTTCTCAAAACTGAGGGAAATACTTCCTCTACTTTGTTGCATCACCCTTTCCCCAGCAAGGGAAAAACCAACATAGGCTCAAGAGGTAGCACTCATCTTCGGCCTTATTACACATAAGCCATCGGCTCGTGTGCGTGTACATACATCTAATGTATATATTATGATCAATATAATAAAGCCGGCACATCCTGATAATTCAGGGCCTTTGTCGTTTCATTTCAGAAGCATCCGAGTCTTTATTATTTGTTCATAAGGTCACTTCGGGGCTTCCAGCCCAACAGGTTTAGATTTCATACCCTTTTGATCAGGCATCAAACGCCGAATTCCAGGTTATCCTGCCTGTATGCAAGATGCTTCTCCACCAGGTAATCCTGAATGACCCGCCGTGCTCTTAACAGTCAATCTTTTAAATAAGACCCTGAACTCATTAAGGATAAAACGGTGGTTTGCCATGTGAGGGTCGGCTTACCGATAGCGATGGTAAACCAAGGGTATTAAGCTGGCTTCATTGAAACTGGTTAAACCCGCCTGTTTGCAAGATGCTACTCCGAACCCCATGTACTCTCGATAAGTCAATATATATGGAGCCTGAACTTATCCAGGTTAAAACATCGATTGGGTCATGTGAGAGCCGTCTTACTGAAAGTGAGGATAAACCAGTGGCTATCATGCTAGTTTCATTGAAGTAAGACTCGAGTTTGAGATTTGGGCCTGGCGGCCTATGAAAGCCTCATTTTTTCTGGGTTTCTGTTTTTTCTGAATATTTCGGGTTAAAAAACTCTTCTCTTACTGTATAGTTTTCACAATTCGGGCCATGCAGCCTTGACTATGTCTCATATTTGAGCATCTTTGGGTTTAATAACCCGCCCTGATAGCGGATTGTGAGCCGCCATGATATTTGCCTTGAGCAATCAACATCATGATATTTCATGTCTACGGCTTATCATTATCAAAGGAATTACCATGATATCAATCTATAGGTATGTTTTTCCATGATGGTATGAATATTCGGGGTTGGGTAAACCGCCCTGGTTTTCGACTTTAAGTCGCCAGAATATTTCCGGCTTAGATGTCCTTTATCCTAGTCTTTCTATACAATGTTTCAAAGACTATTATATCAGGATTTGTTACCCGCCCTGGCTTAAACCGCCAGGGCGTATACTGTTTACCTTGTGTGCAGAAAATATGAAAACTTTGGTCTGCCCCACATTGGTGATGATGATCATTGTTTGCAAACCTAGGCTATTACAAGGCCACAGTGGACCTACAAAATGGGACTTCAGTGTTTTTCAACGCATTGTGCTTGTGCCTTGATTTAAGAGATGCCTGGTATCAATGGACTTCGTGATGGTGGGTTGATGACTCTGGGTCATCCTGCTCCAGCTCTTCCTATTTTCCGACATGGAGGCTAGGAGACGTCTAGTCGATGCCGGTTAAGGTTTCGAATGCAGCTTCATCATTCATAATTGGGGATAGATCAACATCAGGAGCAAAGGTATGTTTATGCGCTAGAGGAGTGAGATCCACAATGTCATAAGCCGACGTTTTCATTTTGGCATTCTCCATGGTGTAAGCCGACTGATATCTGGATAAATCAGTTTCCTCGGCCAGATTGCATGCCAGGGGACGCATCTCCTTTACGCACTTTGCAAAGTCTATCTAATCAAAAGGAGACCCATCTTCTTTAAGGCTTGGACAACCGGTGGCCATCTCCTCCGGGTCAAGTTCTGCTTGCCATGCTTTGGCTCGGGTAAGAGCTGTAATGGCGCCAGCGCGGGCGGCTGATCATTTGATCGCTTTGAGTTTTTGGGGCATTACAGACAGCTTAATTATCTAGCACCTCCCTGAGCAGGGTCGGTGGCTCTTTACGATTGGAGATAGCTACAAGAGTCCGTTTTGTGCTAGTGTATAATTCTTCCACCACAGTGTACACGGCTTTGAGATTCACCAGCATGTCTTGGCCAAGATTGGCGCTCCTGGGGCCTATTGAGTAAACAGGCAGATGAGTCACCAGGCGAGTTAAAATTAAGAATTTTTTGGAAATGTTGAAATATTACGAATTGCTTACCAAAGATAGCAGATGTCATCTGTGAGATATGGCATTTTAATCCGGTTAGCTCCAAAGTGGTCTCCTTCAAGGATGATTCAGCAGCTTCTGCCCTTTGCAGTAAGGTGACCTTCTCCTTCTCCGAGCTGGCTCTCTGTGGTAAATCTGGCTTTGAGCTTCTCGTTCTCATCCATGCTAAACTTAAATTTGGAGTCAGCATAGCGTGTTTCAGCTTCTTGGTGTTCAAGTCTGTTCTTCACATCCACCAATTGGGACTTAGTCAAGCTTAAGGCATCCTACAAGTAAGAAACAAAAGGTTATAAACATATTTGTCAGGACACAATTTACATACAAGTCCCAAGCACATTGCAAGCAAAGCACTTGGCACTTGGGGGCTAATGTATGAGGAAGTTATTTTCAAATTGTATTACTAAAGACCCGTTTCATCTTTACCAGATAAGCCGGACTGTGAGGGCTATGAAGTGAATTTATCCTTGCAAGGTAATAAAGGTGATCTGGGTCATCTTTGTCAGATAAGACGGTCCAGGAGGGCTATGAATGGAAATTTGAAATGGCATATTGATAAGTCTTAAACCATACTCAATATATTCTTTCCTATGGATAAGACCTGGGGGCTAGATGAATGTATATGCAGTAGAAGAATGTATTCATACCTCGTATTTCTGTTGCATTCTTTTAACTAAGTTAGCCTCCATGTCACAACCAGTATGCAGATAACTCATATAACCAGAGTATAATTCATTGACACCCAAGTTTGAGTAGCTTGTAGTGTCAAATTGGGTTTTAATCTTCTGAGAGGCAAGCAGTTCCTCCTTGGCAGAATGCTTAGCCAAAACAATGGGATTCCTCGGTTCTACATAACCAGTGCCAGTGACCAAGACATCCTCGGTATCTACTTCGGCGGGCTTGGTGGGGCTTGGCAGCTTCGCACTTGACGGGTCAACACCCATTGGATCCATGAGGGTGTCATGAGTTTCTGGTGGCGAGTCACAAGCAATGTTTTCGGGGTTATGATTTGAAGCTTTCGATACTGGCATCTGTTTCTCCGGCTCACTGACCTTAGGATCTTCGGCCGACTTACCTATGTTCAAATTCTTGCTTAGTTTGGCTATACCACTGAAAATAAGACATATGAGAATGTGAATATACCAGTTTAAAAGTGTTAAAACAAAGAAGTCAAATGTTCTTATGTAGGGGCAATCTTGAAGGGAGGCATCTGAGTCCCAGTAGAGTCGCCAGAGGATGAGTGAGAAGTTCCCTAATAATTTGAGTCGGAAGGATTAAGTGGTTGGCGGATAAGACCCGCTTTTGGAAAGGAGAGGATTGAACTATGTGGCACCTCTTCCCGGCATTTGCGAGGGGCCGACATGTTGGGTAAGCTGGCAGAAAGTTCTCCGCCCCCGCTGTTCCGAGTTGTGCACCGGGCTTCATGCTGTTGCTTCTTCAAAATAAAGTTGGGATCCAAGTAAGCTAAAGGGTGAGAAAATCTTACTTTCTAGGTCACTTGCTGAAATTTCTATCTTGGCAAGAGCTCTTAGTCGAAGGAAATGATAGTTACCTCTTAAATGTCTGCCTGGCTGGTCTCCACATCATCCTGAGAGGAATCAGTGTCAATAAGAAGCATAAAAAGGATCCAAGATAATCGAGTTCTACCTCCGACTCATCATCCAGGCCGAATAGCTCTGTTACGTCTGTTTTCTTCTTGGTTTTCTTTGAAGCCTTGGTTTTTCCCCTGGCCTTTTTGGCCTCTTATCCTGCAGCTTCTTGTTCTAGGAAGGAGAGTCGGCCTAAAGAAAGCAAGTGATGATAAGGAGAATGTAATGTATGAGAATAAAGATGGCTTGAAATACTTACAACTAGAGCCAGGTTAAGGGCGTAGAAGGGATTCAACCTTGTCTTACTGTAGCTTCCTAAGCTTTCCCGAGTAGTGCTTTAGTTATCTTATTGATCTCTTTGTCTTCCCAACGCATTTGACAATGACGCTATGGATCTTTGACATCACAAGTGTATTCGCACATTAAGCCAGGCCAGTGGCTCAAAGGTATGATCCTCCAGGCGACCCAGCATCAGACCAGATCAACTCCGGTTAATCCATTAGCCAGCAAGGCTCTTACCTTTGAGAAGGTAGGCATATACTTAGCCCATTCAGCAGTGCTGATCCAATCCAGAAGTGGATGTTTTGGGCTAAGTTGACAGTCACGGAAACCCGATAGAGGATTTTCGCCAGATGGAGATGTGTCTCGGTAATGAAACCAGGTCTGGTTCTAGTCTTTGGGGTGGCTGGGAAGTGCGGCTATGGGGAAGATAGCATGTCTTCGCTTTTGAACTGAAATTCCACCAAGTTCTAGGCTGGGCCCATCTATAAACTTGGTCTGGCGGTTCAAATAATAGTACTCTCTGAAAAGGTGAATGCTGGATTCTTCTTGAAGGCACACTTCACAGAAAACTTGAAAATGGCAAATGTTGGAATCGAAGTTCAGTCCAATATCTTGGGGGTGAAGTTGAAAAAAGTACAGTACATTGCGGAAGAATTTTGAGCCGGGTGGTGAGAAACCACGGATCATATGGTCAGCAAAAACTATGACTTCACCTTCCTTTGGTTGAGGTCTAACTTCTGTCCCTGGAACCCGCTAGTGGATAACATCTTTGGATGATAAGACGCCCACTTGAACATATTCATTAAGAGTTTGCTCCGTAACAGTTTTTTTCGAGAGTATGCAAATTGCGTACCTTAGCTTTATAGGAGAGAAATACAGGCATACAACCACCTCTACCTCTCGCTGCGAACAACGAGCGTAGCACAACTCCACACCCGACACAAACAAAGACAACCACACACGACTACACAACTACGACATACAAGAGCCTACCCAAACCAAAAGCCTCGCCGCGTCTCTACCGACACCGGTGAACACCGAAGAACAGCAACTCCAGCTTCCTTCGTAGAGCCAGCGACGACCGAACATAGCGCCAGAGAAGAACGATCCGGGCAGCGGTGCATGCCGGAGGAGTGCAACATAGGGCCTCTTATCTCCCAGCACGATGCTCCCAACAGAGGAACAACGTCAGAAGACGCCGCCATCGTGTCGATCCTACAAATCAAGGCTTTCGCCCGGAGATGCTTGCTGGAACAAGGCAACATGGAAAATGGCGCTACACTCAGCGACGCCTCCAAGAAGGGGAATGACACCCACGGGTGCCATCGACGCCGGTCCGACCAAGGCCGAACAGAATTTTCATCCGTAGCATTGCACATATCCACGCCTCCAAGAATCCGGCCAGCCCCGAAAGTTGTCTTGCACCGCCAACACCGCAGCCACTTGCAGTCGGAGCCACAGAACACTGCCGAGGAAGCACGCCTCAAGCCACCACCTTTAATGCACTTGGAACCGCAGCAGCCCCCAAGCAATGCAGGGACCAGATCCGTCGTGGTGGCCTTCACTCGCACCTAGGGACTGCCACACCGGTGGATCTGACCCGCACCATCAACCACACTTCGACGCCAACTTCATCGAGGCATCACCGCCGACACCTCACACGTAGGTGGTCGGACGCCCACTGCTCGCCAGGCCCCTGCCTAGCCGAGCCTCGCAGTGCCGCCACCTCCATGGCTGCGCGTGCGCTGCCGCCTCCGACGAAATCAGCGCACCACCCACATCCACTCTCCTGCTGCACCCTCATACAGATGTAGGGGACCGCCGTCATGCTTCCCGTTGTGAATTCGCCTCCCGCAGCACCTGACCGGAAGCCGCCCGACGCGCCAGATCTGGCCCGAGTAACCACGGATCCATACAAGGGAGGCCGACCGGCCTGCCGACCCGACGCCGACCAAGAGCGCCACCATGGCACCACAGGCCGGACGACGTCGCGCCGTGCCGCCCGGAGCAGGGCACTGCCGTCCCCAGACGCCGCTGGCTCGTCCCGTGCCACCCGGAGCAAGGCTACGCCACTCCGCCCCGACGAGAACCACACGCGCGCGGCGCCTCACCAAAGCCAACCCCGCCCGCCGCCGGCGCGTGACAACCACCCTGGCGAGAGGGCCTCCACGACAGATCTGGGCATCCCGCGCCGCCAGGAGCCTGGAGAGGAGGGGAGAAACCCCTCCGCCGCCGACCCGCCCGGGCTTTGCCCGGTGTCATCCCTTTGGTGGCGGTGAGGGGGTGGGGAGGCGGGGTGGGGGGACTGGCGGCGGCGTGATTTAGGGTTCCACCCGGGCCGCTCGCAGGAGCGGCACGGGGGACGGGGGGAGATCCTGATTATGAGGGGGGGCTATCATTTGGATGATCCGTAACAGTGGAAGTGACCCAATCACATGAGGTGACGATTTTAGTCATTTTTTCTTGTTAAAAGGCCTGATAGTGAAGCGTTGGTGGGTTAATGTTCGCTATGATGAGCATATCAATGATTAAGGAGAAAGCTTGTTATGCATGAAAGGATAGATTGCAATGGACGACATGGGTAAACAGTTTGATTAATCTGGCAAAGTGCCAGCGGGTTATACAGTCATGATTAAGAATGACAGATACTAGCAGTTCACAAATTCATAAGTAAGTCGGCTGGTGTTTGGCGGGTTGCAAGGTATCATTTGAGCCGCCCATACAACAATGATCAAGTAGGTATCTACCGATCAGGAGTTGAATGAAATTTCACTAAGTGCTAGACAAACAAGTTTCACAGGTTCTACTTATAATTTTGGATCTACAGCAGTTCGAAAATAGGCGGAAATTGTTAAACCTAAAACACGGAGGACGAACTATTGCATTGGGGAGTGAATCTTAACGGAAGGGAGTGGATCTGTAGTTGATAGCAGATACAAATGTAATCAAAGTATGACTTTAGCATCACGTCTGGGCTCGACTAAGTAACATGGCAGATGAACTACGGGCAAGCATGATGAACCTCGATGAACACCGAAGAATTAGGGGAACTCTAATGCAGATTGGAAGCAAAGGGGGATGGGTACCTGGTGATGCTGATGGACGTAGGAGGGGCACTGAAGTTTTTCTGGTCGAAATCAGGTTGATGCAGCAGCCAAGGTGACGTTGTCGACCTGGGGCGGCGGAGCTCCGGTGGCATCAGGTGTCGGGAGGAGGAAGAAGAAGAGGCAGAGGCAGGGGTAAAAGTGAAAAAGAGGACCCTTGCCCCTGTTTATAAGGAGGTGATAAGATGGCATGCATGGAAATCGAGGGGCCAAAATGATTATGTTAACAATGCGAGCACCTCGATTTTCGGGAAGCCTATTAAAGATAAAGATCTGTTGAGATATCCTGGGTCTTGTGCGGATTTAATGCACATTAGGTCATGGCGGGTTACAATGATTCTGTTTATATGACGTCATGGCGGGTTATAGCGGTCTGCATAAAATTCGGCACCGATGCATAGTCTATTAAGTTAAACAGTGAAGATTGACATGAACAAGTTCAAATCAACATGGGGCCTAATGTTGGGGATATAGCTCCGAGGTGTGACCCGCACAGGAGGGCCCGGGTTATACTGTTGGCGGTTTAATATGAAGAAGGTCCAAGGAGGCCCATGGAGAAGTGTGAAGACGACGGCTTATGGAGGCTGGCCTAGTGAAAGCCCATGACCTAGGCCTATGAACCGTCATACGATGACTTGCCCTGTAAGGCATGACTAGTTAGAAACCGAGCCAGCCACATTGTGTGAGCCGGCCGGGACTTTGTAAGCCTCCAGGTCTCGACCTGTGTATATAAAGATGAGACCCGGCGATGGGTTAAGGGAAGAGACAACCAATCTAGAACTAGGTCAAGCGTATTCGCTCCCTTGTAATCGAAACTCAAGCAATACTACTAGAAGCGGAGTAGGATTTTACCTCATCGAGAGGGGACAAACCTGGGTAAACCCTTTGTGTCTTTTGTTCCCGTTCAACCCCTTCAAGCTAACTACATTGCGATGGATCCACATCCAAGTCCTTTTGCTAGGATATCCGCCGTGACAAATCCACGACACCTCCCACTCGGGGGCTTAGCCGCAAGCCCATCCTCGCCTAAGTTAAGAAACTAATCCGAGTGGAGCATCCCTCCCACTCGGGGCTTTAGCCACGAGCCCGTCCTCGCCTAAGTTAAAAAACTACTCCAAGTGGAGCATCCCTCTCACTCGGGGACTTAGCCGCAAGCCCGTCCTCGCCTAAGTTAAAAAACTACTCCGAGTGGAGCATCCCTCCCACTCGGGGGCTTAACCATGAGCCTGTCCTCGCCTAAGTTAAAAAACTACTCATAGTGGAGCATCCCTCCCACTCGGGGGCTTAACCGCGAGCCCGTCTTTGCCTAAGTTAAAAAACTACTCCGAGTGGAGCATCCCTCCCACTCGGGGGCTTAGTCGCGAGCCCATCCTCGCCTAAGTTAAAAAATACTCCGAGTGAAGCATCCCTCCCACTCGGGGGTTTAGCCGTGAGCCCGTCCTCGCCTAAGTTAAAAAACTACTTCGAGTGGAGCATCCCTACCACTCGGGGGCTTAGCCGCCAGCCTGTTCTCGCCGAAGTTAAAAACTACTCCGAGTGGAGCATCTCTCCCACTTGAGGGCTTAGCCGCGAGCACGTCCTCGCCTAAGTTAAAAAAAACTACTCTGAGTGAGAGCATCCCTCCCAGTCGGGGCTTTAGCCACGAGCCCGTCCTCGCCTAAGTTAAAAAACTACTCCAAGTGGAGCATCCCTCTCACTCGGGGACTTAGCTGCAAGCCCGTCCTCGCCTAAGTTAAAAACTACTCCGAGTGGAGCATCCCTCCCACTCGGGGGCTTAACCATGAGCCCGTCCTTGCCTAAGTTAAAAACTACTCATAGTGGAGCATCCCTCCCACTCGGGGCTTAACCGCGAGCCTGTCTTTGCCTAAGTTAAAAAACTACTCCGAGTGGAGCATCCCTCCCACTCGGGGGCTTAGTCGCGAGCCCGTCCTCGCCTAAGTTAAAAAATACTCCGAGTGAAGCATCCCTCCCACTCGGGGGTTTAGCCGCGATCCCGTCCTCGCCTAAGTTAAAAAACTACTCCGAGTGGAGCATCCCTACCACTCAGGGGCTTAGCCACGAGCCCGTTCTCGCCTAAGTTAAAAACTACTCCAAGTGGAGCATCTCTCCCACTTGAGGGCTTAGCCGCGAGCACGTCCTCGCCTAAGTTAAAAAGAACTACTCTGAGTGAGAGCATCCCTCCCACTCGGGGGGCTTAGCTGCGAGCCAGCCCTCTCCTAAGTTCAAAAAATCCGTTCACTCGGAACATGCAATAAACTAGATAGCGATATTCGGATAAATCCATCGAGTTCATAAACGAAAGCAAAAGTACTCGTGCGATAGGCCCGAATGAGCTTAACACTTATAGTATCACTCGGCATTCCAACGCAAATAAGTTTGGATCATAAAGTTTTTTTCACTCGCCAAGAGGACTCACTGGCTCGAGAAAGGTGTCCAGATCAATACCATCTGCGATCTGAGTGGTTTCATCAATGAAGGTGTCCATAAAACTTTCAAATTGGAGCTTCTTCGTGTTCCCCACCTAAAGATCCTTCAGCTTGTCTTCCCTAGCTTCCTTGTAGTGGACACAAACAAGTGAGAGCGCCACATCGGTCCCGCAGCGGGCTGCCGATTTCTTCCATGCTTGCACTCGACCAGGGATTTCATTGAGCCGAGTCTTCAGTGACTCGAGGTCGTTCTGAAGTGTATCCTCTGGCCAGAGATCCTTGTCTATCCTTGTCAGTGCAACCTTCAGTTGAGCGACATACCCCAAGACATTGTCACGACAAGCTTCAAGTCGTAGCACATTCATAGCAGCTTCATCTTTGACGAGTGACTTGGTAGGGTCCAGACCTGCTTCAATTCGTTCTATTTCTTACTCAAAGTTCTGGCAGAACTCTACACGAAGAGAGAGAGAAAAGGAGTCAGCAGCGACATTGTCTCCAAGGCTCTTGAGTATTCACTCAGATGAAAAAGGATACCTTCAAGCATGATGTACATCTTCTTCGCACGCCCCCAAGTATTCCTCCAGCTCATCCCTCTTTCGAGTGAGCTAGTCCACCTTGTCGGTCAGGACGATTTTACCCTCCTTAAGCTGAGAACTTCCTTCTTCACCTCCTCAACGACAGTCTTCAGGGCCGCATTCTCCTCTTCCAGCTTGTCAACTGAAGCTAGTTTTTCCCCAGCCGCTTCGGTCTTCTCTCGAGCCACCTTCAACGCCCTCGAGAGCTTGTTGTCTTTCCTCTCCAATGCCTGCTTCATAGTGTCTAAAGAAATAACATTCTTTAGTCGCGCTTGGAGTTGACGGTTTTCACTACGCACATCTGGTCGAGTAGAATCACTCGGTTTAAAGGACGGAAAGGAAAACATGATGAAGCACACAGTTAGCAAAGTGTTACCTCCCATGGTCTTCACCTCCTCCCGAGCCTTCTTGGCAAGTTGTAGATCCAGTTGGAGTTGGATCTTCTCCTTCTCCAATGCAACATATTGACTCCCAAGTTCACAAGATTTCTGAGAACAACAAAAAGACAACTCAGTCGACAAAGAGAAATATTCTCAAAAGCATTTCCTCTACTTCCGAGTGGAGAAGGGCAAATCTAGATTGCTACTACCAAAAGTGTTCTAAGACCCCCGCTGAATCAAACATCCGACAGTGGTCTCGGTGACTACAACCAGTGGGTGCACTCAGCGTGCCCCCACTGGATCAATTTCCCACTTGGTATGGCCTACCTGGTCCGAGTGGAGGACTGCAAAAAGAGAGAGAGAAAAAAACTTGTCCTAAGACCAGAGCCGAATCAAACATTCGACGACGGTCTCGGGGACTACATCCAGTGGGTGCACTCAGCGTACCCCCACTGGATCAGTTTCCTACTAGACCCGGCCTGAACGGTCTGAGTGAAGAACTTCAAACAAAGATATCTTAAGACCCTCGCCGAATCAAACATTCGACGTCAGTCTCGGGGACTACACCCAGTGGGTGCACTCAGCGTGCCCCCACTGGATCGATTCCCCACTCGGCACAACCTGACCATTTTGAGTGGATAGAATACAGAACAAAAAGAAAACACCTAGCGGGTGTACATATTCAACAGAATCAACACGAACAAAATCCAATCGAAAATCAACTTACAATTGTACTTACTCGGACATTGATAACCCACAAGTATAGGGGATCGCAACAGTTTTCGAGGGTAGAGTATTCAACCCAAATTTATTAATTCGACACAAGGGGAGCCAAAGAATATTCTCAAGTATTAACAGTTGAGCTGTCAATTCAACCGCAGCTGAAAGACTTAATATCTGCAGCAAAATGTTTGGTACTAAAGTAATATGGAAGTAACGGTAACGTGGCAAAAGTAACAGTATTGGTTTTGTAGTGATTGTAACAGTGGCAACGATGAAATAACCAAGCAGAGATCAATATGTGAAAAGCTTGTAGGCAATGGACCAGTGATGGATAATTATGTCAGATGCGATTCCTCATGCAACATTTATAACATAGAGTGACACAGAACGAGCTCCAGTTCATCAATGTAATGTAGGCATGTATTGCGAATATAGTCATACGTGCTTATGGAAAAGAACTTGCATGACATCTTTTGTCCTACCCTCCCATGGCAGCGGGGTCCTATTGGAAACTAAGATATATTAAGGCCTCCTTTTAATAGAGTACCGGACCAAAGAATTAACACTTAGTGAATACATGAACTCCTCAAAATATAGTCATCACCGGGAGTGGTCCCGATTATTGTCACTTTGTGGTTACCAGATCATAACACATAGTAGGTGACTATTGACTTGCAAAATAGGATCAAGAACTCACATATATTCATGGAAACATAATAGGTTCAGATCTGAAATCATGGCACTCGGGCCCTAGTGACAAGCATTAAGCATATCAAAGTCATAACAACATCAATCTCAGAACATAATGGATACTAGGGATCAAACCCTAACAAAACTAACTCGATTACATGATAAATCTCATCCAACCTATCACCGTCCAGCAAGCCTACGATGGAATTACTCACGCACGACGGTGAGCATCATTAAATTGGTGATGGAGGAAGGTTGTTGATGATGATGACAACGGATTCCCCTCTCTGGAGCCCCGAACGGACTCCAGATCATCCCTCCCGAGAGAGATTAGGGCTTGGCGGTGGCTTTGTATTGTAAAACGTGATGAATCCTTCTCTCTGATTTTTTTCTCCTCGGACGTGAATATATAGAGTTGGAGTTGAGGTCGGTGGAGCATCAGGGGGCCCACGAGATAGGGGGTGCGCCCCAGGGGGTGGGCGCACCCCCCACCCTCGTGGACAGGGTGTGGGCCCACTGACATTGATTCTTTCGCCAATATTTTTTATTAATTCCAAAAATATTCTCCGTGAAGTTTCAGGTCATTCCAAGAACTTCTGTTTCCGCAGAAAAATAACACCATGGCAATTCTGCTGAAAACAACGTCAGTCCGGGTTAGTTCCATTCAAATCATGCAAGTTAGAGTCCAAAACAAGGTCAAAAGTGTTTGGAAAAGTAGATATGATGGAGACGTATCAACTCCCCCAAGCTTAAACCTTTGCTTGTCCTCAAGCAATTCAGTTGACAAACTGAAAGTGACAAAGAAAAACTTTTACAAACTCTATTTGATCTTGTTGTTGTAAATACGTAGAGCCAACATTCAAGTTTTCAGCAAAGATTATGAACTAACCATATTCACAATAACATTTAGGTCTCATGTTTACTCATATCAATGGCATAATCAAGTAGCGAGCAATAATAACAAATCTCGGATGACAACACTTTCTCAAAACAATCATAATATGATATAACAAGATGGTATCTTGCTAGCCCTTTCTGAGACCGCAAAACATAAATGCAGAGCACCTTTGAGGTTCAAGGACTGACTTAACATTGCAATTCATGGTAAAAGAGATCCAGTCACGGTCATACTCAATGTAAACTAATAGTAATGCATGCAAATGATAGTGGTGCTCTCCAACTGGTGCTTTTTAATAAGAGGATGGTGACTCAACATAAAAGTAAATAGATAGTCCCTTCGCAGAGGGAAGCAGGGATTTGTAGAGGTGCTAGAGCTCGATTTTTGAAATAGAGATGAATAATATTTTAAGTGGTATACTTTCATTCTCAACATAAAAACCGAGAGATCTCGATATCTTCCATGCTACACACATTATAGGCGGTTCCCAAACAGAATGGTTAAGTTTATACTCCCCCTACCACCAACAAACATCAATCCATGGCTTGTCCGAAACAACGGGTGCCTCCAACTAATAACAATCCTAGGGGAGTTTTGTTTGCAATTATTTTAATTTAAGAATGGGACTGGGCATCCCGGTTACCAGCCATTTTCTCGTGAATGAGGAGCGTAGTCCTCTCCTCTTGAGAATAACCCGCCTAGCATGGAAGATACAGACAACCCTAGTTGATACATGAGCTATTCGAGCATACAAAACATAATTTCATTTGAAGGTTTAGAGTTTGGCACATACAAATTTACTTGGAACGGCAGGTAGATACCGCATATAGGAAGGTATGGTGGACTCATATGGAATAACTTTTGGGGTTTATGGAAGTGGATGCACAAGCAGTATTCCCGCTTAGTACAAGTGAAGGCTAGAAAGAGACTGGGAAGCGACCAGCTAGAGAGCGACAACAGTCATGAACATGCATTAAAATTAATCAACACTGAGTGCAAGCATGAGTAGGATATAATTCACCATGAACATAAATATCGTGGGGGCTATGTTGATTTTGTTTCAACTACATGCGTGAACATGTGCCAAGTCAAGCCACTCGAATCGTTCAAAGGAGGATACCACCCTATCATACCACATCACAACCATTTTAATAGCATGTTGGCACGCAAGGTAAACCATTATAAACTCCTAGCTAATTAAGCATGGCATGAGCAACTATAATCTCTAATGGTCATTGCAAACATGTTCCATTCATAATAGGCTGAATCAGGAACGATGAACTAATCATATTTACAAAAACAAGATATGTCGAGTTCATACCAGCTTCTCTCATCTCAATCAGTCCATCATATATCGTCATTATTGCCTTTCACTTGCACAACTGAACGGTGTGGATAATAATAATAATGCACGTGCATTGGACTAAGCTAGAATCTGCAAGCATTCCATATAAGGGAGAAGCCAAGGTAATATGGGCTCTTGGTTAGATCAACAATAATGCATAGGAGATCCACTCAACATTTTCATCAAGGTCTTCTCCTCTCGACCCCCAAATAAAATAAAAGAAACAAAACTATTTACACGGGAAAGCTCCCAACAAGCAAAAGAAGAACAGGAAATCTTTTTGGGTTTTCTTTTAATTACTACCACTACAGGCATGGAAAGTAAACTAGCTAAAGCTACAACTATTTTTTTGTTTTTTCTTAAGGTTTTCCAAACACACAAGAAGAAAACAACAACAACAACAAAGCCTTTAGTCCCAAACAAGTTGGGGTAGGCTAGAGGTGAAACCCATAAGATCTCGCAACCAACTCATGGCTCTGGCACATGGATAGCAAGCTTCCACGCACCCCTGTCCATAGCTAGCTCTTTGTCGATACTCCAATCCTTCAGGTCTCTCTTAACGGACTCCTCCCATGTCAAAATCGGTCGACCCCGCCCTCTCTTGACATTCTCCGCACGCTTTAGCCGTCCGCTATGCACTGGAGCTTCTGGAGGCCTGCGCTGAATATGCCCAAACCATCTCAAACGATGTTGGACAAGCTTCTCCTCAATTGGTGCTACCCCAACTCTATCTCATATATCATCATTCCGGACTCGATCCTTCCTCGTGTGGCCACACATCCATCTCAACATACGCATCTCCGCCACACCTAACTGTTGAACATGTTGCCTTTTAGTCGGCCAACACTCCGCGCCATACAACATTGCGGGTCGAACCGCCGTCCTGTAGAACTTGCCTTTTAGCTTTTGTGGCACTCTCTTGTCACAGAGAATGCCAGAAGCTTGGCGCCACTTCATCCATCCGGCTTTGATTCGATGGTTCACATCTTCATCAATACCCCCATCCTCCTGCAACATTGACCCCAAATACCGAAAGGTGTCCTTCCGAGGTACCACCTGGCCATCAAGGCTAACCTCCTCCTCCTCACAGCTAGTAGTACTGAAACCGCACATCATGTACTCGGTTTTAGTTCTACTAAGCCTAAACCCTTTCGATTCCAAGGTTTGTCTCCATAACTCTAACTTCCTATTTACCCCCATCCGACTATCGTCAACTAGCACCACATCATCCGCAAAGAGCATACACCATGGGATATCTCCTTGTATACCCCTTGTGACCTCATCCATCACCAATGCAATCCAAACACACAAGAAGAATGCTGGAAAATAAAATAAACTAGCATGGATAGTACAATGAAAAAGTATGAGCACCGACAACCGGCATGAGTGTGTGAAGATGAATGTAATGTCGGTGAGAGATACGTACTCCCCCAAGCTTAGGCTATTGGCCTAAGTTGGTCTATGACCATGGCTAACCTGGTGGATATCCAAAGTTGTAACTGGGGTCGTACTGGGATGCAGCAGCTATTGCCTGACGAGATGCAGCTTGGAGGTGAGCTGCCTCCGTCCTCCTCTCATACTTGTTTTCCTCCTCCCTGGTTATAACATATCTCCTTTTTGCCTATAAGTCAAAGAAAGTAGGAGCAGGGAGAGCAACATGGACGGTGTGCTGTCTGTCAAAGATTAGTCGGTACTGGAGGAACTGATCGTTCCTTTGAAGAAACTGGTGGCGAACCATAGCCTCATAATCTAGATAAGCAGGAGGCAACTCAATATCATTTCCATGTATGGGTATATCAAGATAGTTAGCTACACGAGTTTCATAAATCCCACCAGACAGATCTCCACTTATACTGTTGTGATGCAACCTACGTGCAACAATAGCCCCCAAGTTATATTATTTGTCACCTAATACCGCACTCTTGAGGACACTAAGATCTGGAACGCACATGTGACAAGCCTCATCTTTACCATTAATGCACCTACCAATGAAGAGAGCAAAATAATGTATGGAAGGGAAATGAACGTGTCCTATGGTAGCTTGTGTGATTTCCCTACATTCCCCCACAGTGATACTAGCAAGAAAGTCTTTATATTCAGATTTGCGAGGTTCACTAACATTGCCCAACTGCGGGAGTTTACAAGCAATATTAAAATCTTCTAGGTCCATGGTATATGATTTATCATAAAGATCAAATAAAACAGTGTGAGAATTGCGCGAGGATGTGAGTTTAAACCTTCTCACAAGTGAATCAGTTAGATAGAGGTATTGCCGGCACTTATCTGACACGAAGCTCTCAAGATCAGCATTACGCACATACGCGTCAAATTCTTCCTTGATGCCTGCCCAGACCATAAACTCCTCTGACGGCCATTCACAAGGCCGCGCTTGTAAAGGAAATATGCCCTAGAGGCAATAATAAAGTTGTTATTTATATTTCCTTATATCATGATAAATGTTTATTATTCATGGTAGAGTTGTATTACCGGAAACTTAGTACATGTGTGAATACATAGACAAATAGAGTGTCCCTAGTATGCCTCTACTTGACTAGCTCGTTAATCAAAGATGGTTAAGTTTCCTAGCCATGGACATGTGTTGTCATTTGATGAACGGGATCACATCATTAGAGAATGATGTGATGGACAAGACCCATCCGTTAGCTTAGCATAATGATCGTTCAGTTGTATTGCTACTGCTTTCTTCATGACTTATACATGTTCGTTTGACAATGAGATTATGCAACTCCCGAATACCGGAGGAACACCTTGTGTGCTATCAAACGTCACAACGTAACTGTGTGATTATAAAGATGGTCTATAGGTGTCTCCAATGGTGTTTGTTGAGTTGGCATAGATCGAGATTAGGATTTGTCACTCCATCTATCGGAGAGGTATCTCCGGGCCCTCTCGGTAATGCACATCACTATAAGCCTGGCAAGCAATGTGACTAATGAGTTAGTTGCGGGATGATGCATTACAGAACGAGTAAAGAGACTTGCCGGTAACGAGATTGAACTAGGTATTGAGATATCGACGATCGAATCTCGGGCAAATAACATACCGATGACAAAGGGAACAACGTATGTTGTTATGCGGTTTGACCGATAAAGATCTTTGTCGGTGTCAAAACCGGCGGATCTCGGGTAGGGGGTCCCGAACTGTGCGTCTAAGGCGGATGGTAACAGGAGGCAGGGGACACGATGTTTTACCCAGGTTCGGTCCCTCTTGATGGAGGTAAAACCCTACGTCCTGCTTGATTTATTCTTGATGATATGAGTATTACAAGAGTTGATCTACCACGAGATCGGAAAGGCTAAACCCTAGAAGCTAGCCTATGGTATGATTGTATGTTGTCCTATGGACTAAAACCCTCCGGTTTATATAGACGCCGGAGGGGGCTAGGGTTACACAAGGTCAGTTACAAAGGAGGAGATATCCATATCCGTACTGCCTAGCTTGCCTTCCACGCCAAGTAGAGTCCCATCCGGACACGAGACAAAGTCTTCAATCTTGTATCTTCATAGTCCAACCGTCCGGCCAAAGGATATAGTCCGGCTGTCCGGAGACCCCCTAATCCAGGACTCCCTCAGTAGCCCCTGAACCAGGCTTCAATGACGATGAGTCCAGCGCGCAGTATTGTCTTCGGCATTGCAAGGCGGGTTCCTCCTCTGAATACACCACGGAAGAATTTGAATATAAGGATAGTGTACGACCCTGCAAAATAAGTTCCACATACCACCATAGAGAGAATAATATTACCACAAATCTAATCTGCTGATACATTTTGGCAACATGACATTATGCCATGGCCCGGTGATTATTCGAACCGTTTCCTTTAACTAGCCCCACACATAATGCGAGGCAGTTCCTTGACACGTCTTGTCAAAGCAGAGATCGTGTCCCCCTTATTACGGGATTCTCATCAATACGGGCGTGGGTAACCCAACCGCGCCATCAATTACGACGCTTGGGGGATAAGCGAGTTTTACCAGGCTAGTGGGGGCGCATAGTTTTGGCCGTCCTTATAAAGGGACAAGGTTTAACCTTTTTCTACCCACGCCTTCTTCCTCCTTGCTCATCCATTCTTGCGCACTCGAGCTCCAACACCCAAGTCCACATCCTTCCCCTCAACCTTCTCCAATCATGTCCGGAGTGGGAGGCAAATGGATGGCTTCCTCCGTTACGGAGGGACACATCAAGAAGCCGCGCGGAGCCGGATACTTAATTAGCCGCGAATATCGCGCATCGGTTGCCCGCTGCGGGGCATACCGTTCCTACCCTTGAACCTCACGAGAGAGTAGTTTTCCTCCACCACTTCCTCCACGGACTGGGGTTTCCCCTCCATCCATTCGTCCGTGGTCTCATGTTCTACTACGGGCTGGACTTCGATGATCTGGCCCCGAACTTCATCCTCAACATTTCGGCGTTCATCGTCGTGTGTGAGGCTTTCCTCCGCATCCGGCCCCACTTCGGCTTGTGGTTAAAGACCTTCAATATCAAGCCAAAGGTGGTGGGAGGCCAACAAGAAAAATGCGGCGGAGCCATGGTGGGCAAGATGCCCAATGTTATATGGCTTGAAGGCTACTTCATGGAGACCATAAAGGGGTGGCAATTGGTGTGGTTCTACATCACCGAGCCGCGCGACACCAACTGGGTGGCTGACCCTGAGTTTCGATCCGGAATCCCCACGCGGCTCACCTCCTGGAAAGAGAAGGGCATGTCCTGGGGTTCATCGGTGGAGCTGGATGGACTCCAGAAATGTATCCGGAATATGGCAGGCAAGAAGCTCAAGCTTGTCAACATAGTCCAGGTCATGCTCATCCACCGGATCCTCCCATGTCAACAACGAGATTTCAACTTGTGGGAGTTCGACCCGGCCCAGCACCAGACTCTGAGCGAGCTCTTCGACACGATGCACAAAGACGTCTAGATGGTGCTGTTCAAGGGCGCCGAGGTCCCTCCCTCTCTCACCGAGGACCGCGGGCTAAGCGCGAAGCGCCCAGTGCATTTGGTGAGTTCTATACATCTGGTAGGATATTTATTTCCCCTAGCTTAACCATGTGCGGGGTCTGAGCTCCATGCCTTTGACAGGACTGGGTGGAGACGTCCGGGCAGATTAACTGTCCGGCCCCTCTAGCCGAAGACACTGTGGACGCTCTCCTGATGGAGATGTTGACTCCGGCTCCCTACAAGGTGCCGAAGAAGACCAAGAAGGCCAAGGGAACCCGAAAGAGTTCCCGACGCCAGGTGTTATCGGACTCATCGTCCGATAACTCCGCGGTGCACTCCTCCCTCGAAGACGAGGAGGAAGATGAAGATGCTTCCCCTCCAGTCGGGGGAGACAAGAAAAGGAAGGCCGCCCCAACCGGGGGGGGGGGGTGAAGGGTCCAAGAAGGGAAGGACTCTCCTTCCGGACTACTCCACCACCGCCGCTGAAGGCGAAGACGAGTGGCTTCTCAGGGCCAAGCCCCTGGCGAAGTCGTAAGTATTCGGATGCTAGAATAACTCATAGCATACCTTTGTCGCACTGCTTCTCCTAACGCCGAATTATGATTATGCAGACCACCCCGAGCCCGTATCGACGTATCTTCGGAAGGCTCCCTGGGCTCGTCGGATATGGATAGCGATCCACTTCTGACCGCCACCTCCCCTTGCCCTACAAACAACGCCGAGGTATTGTCTCAAGAGGCACCGGGTCGAGGGGAGACAGTCCCGGAGGCGCCTCAAGGCGACCTTCCGGATTCCGGGAGCAGAGGGAGCAAGGCTCCCGAGGGCTCCGAGTTCGGCCCTCAGCCGAACACCGCGCCGGAACCTCTAGTGGTTCCAGACTCAGGCAGGCGGCCTCCTTCCAAAAGGGGCAAGACGCCTGTGCTGGTGACTTCAGTCCATCCAGAGGCACCGGACAGTCTGCTGGGAGCACTTCGTAGCGCTTCCATCAACGAAGAGCACCACACTATTATGAGTGCGGTGGTCTAGAAGGTTCAGTCCGCCAAGAGCAGACTGACTGAAGCCTGTGCGAGCCTTTTAACAGGCTTTGAGGTAGGTTTTTGAAATATAGGAAAAATATTACCGCATAGATAGTAGCCCCTGATGCTCTATTCGGTGTTCACAAAGAAAAGCCGAACAGAGGATCAAACAATATCGCAGGAGTCTAACATAAGTATGTCTATATGCATATATAGGCTTCGCTGCTGGCCTTTGCCGCACTGACGGCGGAGGTCGCCGCACTGAAGAAGGACCATAAAGGGTCCAAGTACGAGCTCGGCCTTTCCAAGAGGCAGCTCGAGGAGAACAAAGGTAAGTAGTACCTAGTCTATGGATATGTATAAAAAGAATGTGATTGCAAAATGACAAGATCATCGTAAATTTGCCAGGGGCCACGACCGAGGTGGCGACCCTGAAGCAAGCGCTATCCAAGGCCGAAAATAAAGCGGTCAAGGAGCGCACCAAGCGGGAAAGGCAGGAGGCTCGGGTGGGCGAGGTGCAGCAAGAGCTCCACGCTCTCATGACGAAGCACGAGGCGTTGGAGCTTGACTTGAAGACGCGAGAGTCCGAGCTTGCCACGGCCCTCGAGAGCGCAAAGAATGCCAAGGCCGAAGCCCAAAAGGCCCTCTAGGAGATCGATGAAGAAGATAGTGGCGGGTAAGGCATTCTATATGCAAAGCAAGCATGTGAAAGTAAATTACTTGTTACTTACCCGAATCCGAGGCTCTCCAGGAGCATTCGCAGATTTTCCCCGCAGCGTGTCAGATGCCGCACAGTTTTACCAGGCCGAGGAGGGAAGCTCAACAGAGAAGCTGTTCTGGTCTCAGTATACTGGGACCGAACACCCGATGCCTCTGAGCGACCAGCTGAAGCAACTGGTCGAGCTGCACAAGGCGGCCGAATAGGCCATGAAGGGCTTTATAGTCCGGATATGGCCTGGAGACGCCCTTCCCAACAGCTACTTTAGCCTGGTGAGGCAGCTTGTGGATGCCTGCCCATGGCTGGAAGTCATCAAGTGGTCTGTCTGCATCGAAGGTGCACGCCGGGCTTTCGCCTGTGTGAAGGTGCAATGGGCTAAGATGGACGCCGTGAAGCTGGTGAAGGAAGGGCCACCGCAGGGCAAGGAGCATCGCCACCCCGAGATGTACTATGAGGGTGTCCTGAAGGGTGCCCGTCTCGTAGCGGACGAGTGTACGAAAGATGTAATTTTTGAGTAAACTTGCTCATGTGATCCCGTATTATGAAAACTTGTTCATATGCGCCATGCAACACTTGTCTGAATTTAAAATATTACCTTCTGTTCGGCTGTTTATCAAATCTGAGAGATGGCTAGTCGTCGGCTTTTGCCCCCACGCCACTAGTGCTGGGGAGTTCGGGATAAACCTGAGCACTCTTGTTCCCATTGTTGGGTCCTTCGTGGGAGGTGCTCAGCACAACGAACAAGGCAATCGGACCATAATGCGTTATCACTCTCACTTAGCCATAGAATTCTATAATTTTAAATTTCGGCGAAGCCCCTAGTATTCGGAAGGCCGAATTCGGGGCGTGATACATGCCTTAAGCCAGACAGGGCCGACTCCTCGCTCTAAGCGGCATAAGTCTTTAGGGACTTCAAAACCTCTCGAACATCGACCAGTCTCTCGCCTTATCATGACAGTCAGTTTTAGCTTTCTCTACTGAGGTGCTTAGCCCAGCAAAACCGGGGTACAATCGCAGTAGTTCTCCCAGTGCTACCTTAGCCGATATAGCGGAACGTAAGGTACCAAAACATGGGAGCCGGGCAAACCCAACTATTGACCCAAGACATGATTCGGAGCTGATGAATATAATGCTATAAGTTCGGGGTGCCGCACTGTTGAAAGTGTTCGGACTTCTCATGCCGTATTATGGGGTATGCTTAAGCCCCTAGCGTATTGGCCGTACAAGAGTGTATGGGTGCTAGATGTTGTGAATGAACATATATATAAAAAAGGGGAATGCAATAATAGTCTTAATGCTATGCATTGTTTATTCAAAAAGGTGCGTTAAAGCAGAATGATACAAGTAGTGCGATAAGCAAAAAGTAGGACTGTTTGACATGTCCCTACCAAGGGCAAGCTGAGGAATAGTATTAAAGCAAATCTTTCACTCGTTATCGTAATCCACCTGGGAGTTCCGTGGTGTGACGTAGCTTTCTGCCTCCTTGGTTGCTACATCATGTGTTCGGCAATCATGCTGCCGGACAGGGTTTCCAGAGATTAAAGTCCTGAAAGAGAAAAATAACAAAGCGGGAAGCCCCTAGTGAGGTTTAAGCTGTGTATTTGGGCGTGCCGTAGTTGTGCCCGCTCCCCGCCTGTGCCCATGGTATTTTTAATGCATAATTATGTACGTGTGGCACGAATTTCGCCGTTTGGCTGGGGCCGGGGTGGGGGCCACATTGCTATGCGAGCTCGGGGCGTGCCAGGCGGTCCAGTTGCCGATTACTCCGGGTGCGCTTGAAGTTGTCCGGGTCCTTAATCACCGAACTAGTGGATTGCCTTAAGAGGCTGCTTTGTGCTTCTGCTGCGAGGGCTGCAGTGTGCTCCTCCGTGTAGAGAGAGCTCTCTGTGTTTACATTGACTGTGATGACCCCCTGAGGTCCTGGCATCTTGATCTTGAGATATGCATAATGCGGTACCGCATTGAATCTTGCAAATGCGGTTCGCCCGAGCAGTGCGTGGTAGCCACTGCGGAACGGGACTATGTCGAAGATTAACTCTTTGCTTCAGAAGTTATCCGGAGATCCGAAGACCACTTCCAGTGTTACTGAGCCTGTGCAATGGGCCTCTACACCTGATATGACGCCTTTATAGGTCGTTTTTGTGGGTTTGATCCTTCAGGGGTCTACACCCATTTTGCGCACTGTGTCCTGATAAAGCAGGTTAAGGCTGCCACCGCCGTCCATTAGGACTCGAGTGAGGTGAAATCCATCAATGATTGGGTCTAGGACCAGTGCAGCGAATCCGCCATGACGGATAATAGTGGGGTGGTCCCTGCGATCGAAGGTGATCGGACAGGAGGACCATGGGTTGAACTTTGGGGCGACTGGCTCCAACGCATATACGTCCCTGAGCGCACGCTTCCGCTCCCTCTTGGGGATGTGGGTTGCGTATATCATGTTCACCGTCCGCACTTGTTGGGGGAACCTCTTCTGTCCTCCAGTGTTCGGCTGCCGGGGCTCCTCCTCGTCATCGCTATGTAGCCCCTTATCTTTGTTTTTGGCATTTAACTTGCCGGCCTGCTTGAATACCCAACATTCCTTGTTGGTGTGGTTGGCTGGCTTGTCGGGGGTGCCGTGTATTTGACACGAGCGATCGAGTATACGGTCCAAACTGGATGGGCCCGGAGTGCTTCTTTTGAATGGCTTTTTCTGCTGACCGGGTTTAGAGCCTTTGAATCCGGCATTGACTGCCGTATCCACGGCGTTGTCGCTGTTAATGCGGTGCTTATGTTTGTTGCAACGTGACCTGCCATTGCCGTCCTTGGTACCGAAGTACCATGGTTCTTTGATATGTTATTGTTGTGAGCCAACGAGCTGTCTTCTCCCGCAAAAAAGTGGGTCATGAGTGTCATGAGGGCTGCCATAGATTTTGGCTTTTCCTGGCCAAGGTGCCGGGCAAGCCATTCGTTGTGAATGTTGTGCTTGAAAGCTACTAGGGCCTCTGCATCTGGACAGTCGACGATTTGCTTTTTCTTTGTTAGGAACCGCGTCCAGAATTGCCTGGCTGATTCCTCTGGCTGCTGAATTATGTGGCTCAAGTCATCGGCATCTGGTGGTCGCACATAAGTGCCCTGAAAGTTGTCGAGGAATGCGGCTTCCAGATCTTCCCAACAGCCAATGGACTCTACTGGCAAGCTGTTGAGCCAATGCCGAGCTGGTCCTTTGAGTTTGAGTGGGAGGTATTTGATGGCGTCTAGGTCATCACCGCGGGCCATGTGGATGTGCAGGAGGAAATCCTCGATCCATACCGCATGATCTGTTGTGCCGTCGTATGATTCTATATTTATGGGTTTGAAACCCTCTGGGATTTGATGATCCATTACTTGTTCTGTGAAGCATAAGGGGTGTGCGGCGCCTCTGTACTGGGCTATATCACGACGTAGCTCGAATGAGTCTTGCCCGCTGTGTTCGGCCCGACCGGACTTACTTTTACTGTATCCGGCGTGACGATTACCGTCTCGCATAGTGGCACGCCCTCGTCATCCGTAGATCGATCTTGCATGTTTTGCTTTGTCCTCCAATACGTCTCGCAGGTCTGGCGTATTTCCCCATGCCTTTTATTTGAATGACGTCGGGGTGCGGGCTGAGCTTTTGGCTGGAATGTCTCTCTTTCGAGGCCACGAGGTGGCCGATCAGCCGCATCATACGTCGGCGATGTAGGTTTCGGTGCTTCCTCCTCCAGTCGGGGTAGCAACCTACACTTTGGGTAACTCTTGGAGGGGCGTTCTCCTCGGCCGCCAGGACTTCAGTCCATCTGTCAGCTAGCAAATCTTGATCAGCTTGAAGCTGTTGCTTCTTTTTCTTAAGGCTATTTGCCGTGGCTATAAGCCGGCGCTTGAAGCACTCTTGTTCGATGGGATCCTCTGGCACGACGAATTCGTCATCGCCGAGGCTTGCCTCGTCTTTGGAGGGAGGCATGTAATTATCATCCTCCGCCTCTCCATCTGCCGCTCTCTCAGGAGGGCTGGCTCCTCCATCCTCCTACTCTAAATCTTGCTGGAGGGGATTGTTGTTGTCTTCGGCACTGTCCGGAGTGCTATTATCTCTGGTGCCGGTATCACCACTTTTGCCTTGGCGGGACTTAGAGCGGCGCCGCTGACGCCGGCGCTTGGGTTGCTTCTTGGAGGGGTCATCCTCCATTGTCTCATCGCCATTGCCTTCTTTGGGTGTGTCCACCATGTATATATCGTGTGATGAGGTGGCTGTCCAGTGCCCTATGGGCAGTGGTTCCTCTTCGACTCCCGCATCGTTTTCCATACCGTCGATGTCTTCGGAGTCGAAGTCGAGCATGTCGGTTAAGTCATCGACAGTGGCTACTAAGTGGGTGGTGGGTGGGCGGTGAATTTCTTCGTCATCTGCATCCCAATCCTGCCGGATGTAGTTCAGCCAGGATCCTCCTGACAAGGAGAGAGACCTTAATGAATTCAGTATGTCGCCGAAGGGCAAGTGCTGAAAAATATCCATGGAGGTAAACTCCATGATCGTCGCCCAATCGGATTCGATAGGAACGGGCGCATGCGGTTTGGAGTCCATGGCTGGAGAAGGATCTGACAGTTTGGCAACACGGCTCTCGTGAAGGGTAAGGCCGATATTTGGCTCGATCGCCGTAGAGGATATGACCTCCGTGATGGGGTCTATCCACCCGTCCACGGATGGCGAAACTGGCTCTGAATTGAGGGTCGGAGCAGCTGCTGGTGCGATCTCCTGAATATGGTCCGATGGTAGAGCTAAATCGTACTCATCGTGATCACGTGGCACACAGGGCAGGGCTCGAATCCGTCGAAGATCAAGTCTCCGCGGATATCAGCCGTGTAGTTTAAGCTTCCAAACCTGACCTGGTGGCCAGGGGTGTAAATTTCGATCTGCTCCAGATGGCCAAGCGAGTTGGCCCGCAGTGCGAAGCCGCCGAACACAAAGATCTGTCCGGGGAGAAAAGTCTCACCCTGGACTGCATCGCTATCAATGATCGTAGGAGCCATCAAGCCTAACGGCAACGACATAGAGGAACTCTCAATGAAAGCACCAATGTCGGTGTCAAAACCGGCGGATCTCGGGTAGGGGGTCCCGAACTGTGCGTCTAAGGCGGATGGTAACAGGAGGCAGGGGACACGATGTTTTACCCAGGTTCGGGCCCTCTTGATGGAGGTAAAACCCTATGCCCTGCTTGATTTATTCTTGATGATATGAGTATTACAAGAGTTGATCTACCACGAGATCGGAGAGGCTAAACCCTAGAAGCTAGCCTATGGTATGATTGTATGTTGTCCTACGGACTAAAACCCTTCGGTTTATATAGACACCGGAGGGGGCTAGGGTTACACAAGGTCGGTTACAAAGGAGGAGATATCCATATCCGTACTGCCTAGCTTGCCTTCCACGCCAAGTAGAGTCCCATCCGGACACGAGACGAAGTCTTAAATCTTGTATCTTCATAGTCCAATAGTCCGGCCAAAGGATATACTCTGGCTGTCCGGAGACCCCCTAATCCAGGACTCCCTCAATATTCGTAGAATATGTAGGAACCAATATGAGCATCTAGGTTCCACTATTGGTTATTGTCCAGAGATGAGTCTGGGTCATGTCTACATAGTTCTCGAACCTGTATGGTCTGCATGCTTGACGTTCTGTGACGATTTGTATTATGAGTTATGTGATTTGATGACCGAAGTTTGTTCGGAGTCCCGTATGAGACCGGGAACATGACGAGGAGTCTCGAAATGGTCGATACGTAAAGATCAATATATTTGAAGGATATATTAGGACATCGGAAAGGTTCCGAGTGATTCGGGTATTTTTCGAAGTACCGGAGAGTTATGGGAATTCGTATTGGGCCTTAATGGGCCATACGGGAAAGGAGAGAAAGGCCTCAAGGGTGGCTGCGCCCCTTCCCCATGGACTGGTCCAAATTGGACTAGGGAAAGGGGGCGCCCTTCCTTCGTTCCCCCTTCCCTTTTTCCTATTCCATGTGGGAGGTGGAATCCTACTAGGACTAGGGAGTCCTAGTAGGACTCCACACTTTGGGCGCGCCCTATGAGGGCCGGCCTCCTCCTCCCCATCCTTTATATACGTGGCCAGGGGGCACCCCATAGACACACAAGTTGATCATTGATCTCTTATCCGTGTGTGGTGCCCCCTCCACCATAATCCACCTCGGTCATATCTTAGCGGTGCTTAGGCGAAGCCCTGTTCCGGTAGCATCATCATCACCGCCATCACGCCGTCGTGCTGACGAAGCTCTCCCTTGACACTCTGCTGGACCGTGAGTTCATGGGACGTCACCGAGCCGAACGTGTGCAGACCGTGAAGGTGCCGTACTTTTGGTACTAGGATGGGTCGATCGTGAAGACGTACGATTACATCAACCGCATTGTCATAACGCTTCCGCTTACGGTCTACGAGGGTACATGGACAACACTCTCCCCTCTCGTTGCTATGCATCACCATGATCTTGCGTGTGCGTAGGATTTTTTGAAATTACTGCGTTCCCCAACAGTGGCATCCGAGCCAGGTCTATGCATAGAAGTTATATGCACGAGTAGAACACAAAGGAGTTCTCAGAGTGGGTATATACATATTGCTTGCCGTCACTAGTTGATTCTTGATTCGGCGGTATTGTTGGATGAAGCGGCCCAGACCGACATTACGCGTACGCTTACACGAGACTGGTTCTACCAACGTGCTTCGCACACAAGTGGCTGGTGGGTGTCAGTTTCTCCAACTTTAGTTGAATCAGATTCAATGAACATGGTTCTTTCTGAAGATCAAAAAGCAATCACTATGCCGCGTTGTGGTTTTTGATGCGTAGGTAAGATCGGTTCTTGCTCAGCCCATAGCAGCCACGTAAAACTTGCATCAACAAAGTAGAGGACGTCTAACTTGTTTTTGCAGGGCTTGTTGTGATGTGATATGGTCAAGACGTGATGAGATATAAGTTGTTGTATGAGATGATCATGTTTTGTTGAAGTTATCAGCAACTGGCAGAAGCCTTATGGTTGTCTGTTTATTGCATAAAATGCAAGCGCCAAATAATTGCTTTACTTTATCGCTATGCGATAGCAATAGTTGGCAAGACGACCATGCGACGACACGTTGATAGAGATCAAGATGATGGAGATCATGGTGTCATGCTGGTGATGATAGAGATCATGACGGTACTTTGGAGATGGAGATCAAAGGTGCAAGATGATCATGGCCATATCATGTCACATATTTTAATTGCATGTGATGTTTATCCTTTATGCATCTTATTTTGCTTAGTTCGGTGGTAGCATTATAAGATGATCTCTCACTAAATTTCAAGGTATAAGTGTTCGCCCTGAGTATGCACCGTTGCGACAGTTCGTCGTACCGAGACACCACGTGATGATCGGGTGTGATAAGCTCTATGTTCACATACAACGGGTGCAAGCCAGTTTTGCACACGCGGAAAACTTGGATTAAACTTGACGAGCCTAGCATATGCAGATATGGCCTCAAAACACTGGAGACCGAAAGGTCGAGCGTGAATCATATAGTAGATATGATCAACATAGTGATGTTCACCATTGAAAACTACTCCATCTCACGTGATGATTGGACATGGTTTAGTTGATATGGATCACATGATCACTTAGATGATTAGAGGGATGTCTATCTAAGTGGGAGTTCTTAAGCAATATGATTAATTGCACTTTAATTTATGATGAACTTAGTCCTGATAGTATTTGCATAACTATGTTGTAGATCAATAGCTTGCGATGTAGCTCCCCGTTTATTTTGATATGTTCCTAGAGAAAAACTATGTTGAAAGATGATAGTAGCAATGACGGGGACTAGGTCCATGATATGAGGGTTATCCTCATGCTGCACAGAAGAATTGTGTCCTTGATGCACCACTAGGTGACAGAACTATTGCAGGAGCAGATGCAGACGTTATGAACGTTTAGCAAGCTCGATATGATGTCTACTTGATAGTTTAGTGCACCATGCTTTACGGCTTAGTACCGGGACTTCAAAAAATGTTTTGACCGCTACAGAGCATATATGATGTTCCAAGAGTCGAAATTGGTATTTCATACTCATGCCCGTGTCGAGAGGTATGAGACCTCTGATAGTACTTTGCCTACAAGATGGAGGAGAATAGCTCAACCAGTAAGCACGTGCTCAGATTGTCTGGGTACTACAATTGCTTGAATCAAGTGGGAGTTAATGTTCCAGATAATATAGTAATTGACAAAGTTCTCTAGTCACTATCACAAAGTTACTAGAACTTCGTGATGAACTATAATATGCAAGGGATGACGAAAGTAATTCCCGAGTTCTTCGCAGTGCTAAAATCTGCGAAGGTAGAAATCAAGAAAGAGCATCAAGTGTTGATGGTTGACAAGACCACTAGTTTCAAGAAAAGGGCAAAGGGATAGAAATGGAACTTCAATAAGAATGACAAGAAAGTTGTCACTCTCGTTAAGAAGCCCAAATCTAGACCTAAGCCTGCAAAAGGAATGGTCACTGGAAGCGGAACTACCCCAAATACTTGGCGGATAAGAAGGATGGCAAAGTGAACAAAGGTATATTTGATATACAGATTATTGATGTGTACTTTACTAGTGTTCATAGTAACCCCTAGGTATTTGATACCGATTCAGGTGCTAAGATTAGTAACTCGATACAGGAGTTACAAAATGAACAAAGACTATTTAAGGGCAAAGTGACGATGTGTGTTGGAAGAGATTCCAAGGTTGGTAAGATCACTATCGCATACTCCCTCTACCTTCGGGATTAGTGTTGAACCTATATAAATGTTATTTGGTGTTTACGTTGAGCATAATATGATTGGATCATGTTTATTGCAATACAGTTATTCATTTAAGTCAAAGAATATGTTGTACTGTTTACATGAATAAAACCTTCTATGGTCATACACTTAAAATAAATGGTTTATTGTATCTCGATCGTAGCGATACACATATTCATAATATTGAAGCCAAAAGATGCAAAGTTAATAATGATAGTGCAACTTATTTGTGGCACTGCCGTTTAGGTCACATTGGTGTAAAGTGCATGAAGAAACTCCATGCCGATGGACTTTTGGAATCACTTGATACAAACCATGCCTCATGGGCTAGATGACTAAGACTCCGTTCTCTCCAGAACAATGGAGCGAGCAACTGACTTATTGGAAATAATACATAGTGATGTATACGACCCAATGAGTGTTGAGGCTCGAGGCGGGTATCGTTATTTTCTGACCTTCACAGATGATTTGAGTAGATATGGGTATATCTACTTGATGAAACATAAGTCTGAAACATTTCAAAAGTTCAAAGAATTTCAGAGTGAAGTGGAAAATCATCGTAACAAGAAAGTAAAGTTTCTACGATCTGATCGCAGTAACGAAATATTTGAGTTACGAGTTTGTTCTTCATTTGAAACAATGTGGAATAGTTTCGCAACTCACGCCACTTGGAACACCACAACATAATGGTGTGTCTGAACGTCGTAACCGTACTTTATTAGATATGGTACGATCTATGATGTCTCTTACCGATTTACCACTATAGTTTTGGGGTTATGCATTAGAGACAGTTGCATTCGCGTTTAAAAAGGGCACCATGTAAATCCGTTGAGATGACACCGTACGAACTAGGGTTTGGCAAGAAACCCAAGTTGTCGTTTCTTAAAGTTTGGGGTTGTGATGCTTATGTGAAAAAGTTTCATCCTGATAAGCTCAAACCCAAATCGGAGAAGTGCGTCTTCATAGGATACCCAAAAAGAAACTGTTGGGTACACCTTCTATCACATATCTGAAAGGCAAGATCTTTGTTGCTAAGAGTGGATCCTTTCTAGAGAAGAAGTTTCTCTCGAAAGAAGTGAGTGGGAGGAAAGTAGAACTTGATGAGGTAATTGTACCTTCTCGTGAATGGAAAGTAGTTCATCACAAAAATCAGTTCTAGTGATTCCTACGCGAATTAGTAAGGAAGCTAATGATAATGATCATGAAACTTCAGATCAAGTTACTAACGAACCTTCTAGGTCAACCAGAGTATGGTCCGCACCAGAGTGGTACGGTAATCCTTTCTGGAAGTCATGTTACTAGACCATGACGAACCTACGAACTATGAGGAAGCGATGATGAGCCCAGATTCCGCAAAATGGCTTAAGGCCATGAAATCTGAGATGGGATCCATCTATGAGAACAAAGTATCGACTTTGATTGACTTGCCCGATTGTCGGTGAGCCATTGAGAATAAATGGATTTTCAAGAGGAAGACGGATGTTGATAGTAGTGTTACTATCTACAAAGCTCGAATTGTCGCAAAAAGGTTTTTGACAAGTTCAAAGTGTTGACTGATACATCTCCGTCGTATCTACTTTTCTGAACACTTTTGCCCTTGTTTTGGACTCTAACTTGCATGATTTGAATGGAACTAACCCGGACTGACGCTGTTTTCAACAGAATTGCCATGGTGTTATTTTTGTGCAGAAATGAAAGTCCTCAGAATGACCTGAAAATCAACGGAGAATTATTTTGGAATATATAATAAATACTGGAAGGAAGATCCGCGTCTGGGGGGCCTCCACCTGTCCACGAGGGTGGGGGGCGCGCCCCCTGCCTCGTGGGCCCCCTGACGCTCCATCGACCTCAACCTTGACTCCATATATTCACTTTCGGGGAGAATAAAACTAGAGAGAAGGATTCATCACATTTTACGATACAGAGCTGCCGCCAAGCCCTAAACTCTCTCGGGAGGGCTGATCTGGAGTTCGTTCGGGGCTCCGGATAGGGGAATCCGTCGCCATCGACATCGTCATCATCAACCATCCTCCATCACCAATTTCATGATGCTCATCGCCGTGTGTGAGTAATTCCATCGTAGGTTGCTGGACGGTGATGGGTTGGATGAGATTTATCATGTAATCGAGTTAGTTTTGTTAGGGTTTGATCCCTAGTATCGACTATGTTCTGAGATTGATGTTGCTATGACTTTGCTATGCTTAATGCTTGTCACTAGGGCCTGAGTGCCATGATTTCAGATCTGAACCTATTATGTTTTCATCAATATATGAGAGTTCTTGATCCTATCTTGCAAGTCTATAGTCACCTATTATGTGTTATAATCCGTTAACTCCGAAGTGACAATAATTGGGATACTTACCAGTGATGACCGTAGTTTGAGGAGTTCATGTATTCACTATGTGTTAATGCTTTGGTCTGGTACTCTATTAAAAGGAGGCCTTAATATCCCTTAGTTTCCAATAGGACCCCGCTGCCACGGGAGGGTAGGACAAAAGATGTCATGCAAGTTCTTTTCCATAAGCACGTATGACTATATTTGGAATACATTCCTACATTACATTGATGATCTGGAGCTAGTTCTGTGTCACCCTAGGTTATGACTGTTACATGATCGATCGCACCCAACATAATTCTCCATCACCGATCCATTGCCTATGAGCTTTCCATATGTTGTTCTTCGCTTATTTACTTTTCCGTTGCTATTTTTATTATCACTATAAAACACCAAAAATATTACTTTTCCCACTGTTACTTCTGCTATCATTACCACTATTATCATATTACTTTGCTACTAAACACTTTGCTGTAGATATTAAGTTTCTAGGTGTGGTTGAATTGACAACTCAGCTGCTAATACTTGAGTATATTCTTTGGATCCTCTTGTGTCGAATCAATAAATTTGGGTTTTATACTCTACCCTCGAAAACTATTGGGATCCCCTATACTTGTGGGTTATCAAGATTATTTTTAGGCGCCGTTACCGGGGAGCATAGCTCTATTCTTTGAGTCACTTGGGATTTTATCTGCTTATCATTATGAAGAACTTGAAAGATCCAACAACCAAGATTTATCCCTCAACTATGAGGGGAGGTAAGGAACTGCCATCTAGCTCTGCACTTGATTCACCTTCTGTTTTGAGTAAGCTTGCGACACCTAAACCTGCTTCTGCTATTAATTCTGATATGTCGCATGTTATTTATGATGCTACTTCTGCTATGCATGATACTTATGATGAAACTACTTCTATGCTTGATACTATTGTGCCACTTGGTGAATTTCTTGATGAACAACTTGCTAGGGCTAGAGAGAATGAAATTATTGAAACTGATAATATTGATGAAAGTGATGATGAAGATTCCCCCCCTAGATATGAATTGCATGTTGTTCCTAAGGGTTATGTTATGGATGAAGAAACTGCTAGAGACTTTCTTGCTTGCAATCATAGGAGTGATCTTAAGAAATTATTAGCTAAGCTGAAACAAAAAACTCTGAATGCTAGAATGAAATATGATCATGCTTATGCTACTTCACCTATCTTTGTTACTGATAAGGATTATGAATTCTCTGTCGACCCTGAGATGATTACTTTAGTTGAATCTGATCCTTTCTATGGATATGAATCTGAAACTGTTGTGGCACATCTTACTAAATTAAATGATATCGCTACCCTGTTCATAATGATGAGAAACTCACTACTATTATATCCTTAAGATATTTCCGTTCTCATTAAAGGGTGATGCTAAGATATGGTTTAATTCTCTTGATCCTGGTTGTGTGCGTAGTCCCCAAGATATGATTTATTACTTCTCTGCTAAATATTTCCCTACTCATAAGAAACAAGCTGCTTTAAGGGAAATATATAATTTTGTGCAAATTGAAGAAGAGAGTCTCCCACAAGCTTGGGGGAGGCTTCTCCAATTACTTAATGCTTTACCTGATCATCCTCTCAAGAAAAATGAAATACTTGATATCTTTTATAATGGACTAACCGATGCTTCCAGAGACCACCTGGATAGTTGTGCTGGTTGTGTTTTCATGGAAAGAACACCAGATGAAGCTGAAATTCTATTGAATAATATGTTGACTAATGAAAATAATTGGACACTTCCTGATCCAATTCCTGAACCAACTCCTTAGCCAACTCCGAAGAAAAGGGGTATTCTATTTCTCAGTCCTGAAGATATGCAAGAGGCAAAGAAATCTATGAAGAAAAAGGTATTAAAGCCGAAGATGTTAAGAATTTACCTCCTATTGAAGAAATACATGGTCTTAATTTACCGACTGTTGAAGAAATAGATGGTTTTAGTCCATCGCCTATTGAGGAAACTCATGGTCTTGATAACCCGACATAGGTAGTAAAGGTAAATTCTCTCTATAGATATGATAAAGCTGAAAACCCTCTTACTAAGTTTGCTAGCCCGTGCTTGGATGAGTTTGATGACTTTATGGTTAATCAAAAAAACTTCAATGCCTATTTTGGTAGAGAATTAAAATGTAATGCTTACATGATTGAACAGTTGAGTGATTATATGGCCAATGTTAAAGGTGAACTAAAACTTATTAGTAAACATGCTTCTATGGTTACAACTCAAGTAGAACAAGTACTTAAAGCTCAGAATGATTTGCTCAATGAATTAAATAGTAAGAAAAATGATAATGATGTTAGAGTTATGACTAGAGGTGGTAAAATGACTCAGGAACCTTTGTATCCTGAAGGCCATCCTAAGAGAATTGAGCAGGATTCTCGGAGAAATAATATTGATGTGCCTAGTCCTTCTAAAAGGAAGAAAAAGAAAAATGATAGGACTTTGCATGCTTCTAGTGAACCTGTTGTTGACACACATGAGAATCCCAATGATATTTCTATTTCTGATGCTGAAACACAATCTGGTAATGAACATGAACCTAGTGAAAATGTTAATAATGATGCTCATGTTGATGCTCAACCTAGTAATAACAATGATGTAGAGATTGAACCTGTTGTTGATCTTGATAACCCACAATAAAAGAATCATCGTTATGATAAGGGAGACTTTGTTGCTAGGAAGAACGGTAAAGGAAAGAGAACCATGGGTTCAGAAACCCATGCCTTTTCCTCCTAAACCATCCAAGAAAAAGGATGATGAGGATTTTGAGCGCTTTGCTAAAATGATTAGACCTATCTTTTTGCGCATGCGATTAACTGATATGCTCAAAATGAATCCTTATGCTAAGTATATGAAAGATATTGTTACAAATAAAAGAAAGATGCCGGAAGCTAAAATTTCCACCATGCTTGCTAATTATACTTTTAAGGGTGGAATACCAAAGAAACTTGGAGATCCAGGAGTACCAACTATACCATGCTCCATTAAAAGAAACTATGTTAAAACTGCTTTATGTGATCTTGGAGCCGGTGTTAGTGTTATGCCTCTCTCTTTATGTCGTAGAATTGATTTGAATAAGTTGACACCTACTGAAATCTTTACAAATGGCTGATAAATCAACTGCTATACCTGTCAGTATTTGTGAGGATGTGCCTGTTGTGGTTGCAAACTTTACTATTTTAACGGACTTTGTTATTCTTGATATTCCCGAGGACGATAGTATGTCTATTATTCTTGGAAGACCCTTTTTGAATACTGTAGGGGCTGTTATTGATTGCACCAAAGGCAATGTCACTTTTCATGTTAATGGTAATGAGCATACGATACACTTTCCGAGGAAACAACCTCAAGTCCACAGTACCAATTCTATTGGAAAAATTCCATCGATTATTTTTGGAGGTTTTGAATTTCCTCTTCCTACTATCAAGAAGAAATATGATATTCTTATTGTTGGGGATGTGCATATCCCCGTCGAGGTAACCTAGTGTTATTCGAAAATTCTCTGGTTCCATGTTATTCGGAATGAGTTTGTTAACAAGACCTGATCAACCTTGTTAATGGATTCCTTTTCATGAGCATGAGATGGATGAATTTAGAAAACACAACTCTCTGTACCCTCTTTTTACTTTCTGTTATTTATATTAAATAAAGAAAAAAAATAGTAATTTCTGTCTATTATCTGAATTATCCATGCAATAAAAAAATACCCTAAAAATAAAAGTTCTCCAAATGCCCTGAAATTTAAATCTGATTTTTTCTAGAATATTTGAGAATATCTGGCACTGAAAACACAGCAGGGGGAGCAAGCACCTGGCCATGAGGATGGAGGGCGCGCCCTACCCCCTGGGCACACCCCCCTGCCTCGTGGGCCCATGGTGGCTCCCCTCCACTTATTCCAGCTACCACACACTCCTTCTTCCTCCCACAAATACCACCAACTAGCTCAAACCCGAGTCCAAGCTCATCTTGCTGCCATTTTCGATCTATTTGCTCAAAGCACCTCTCACAAAATTGCTTTGGGGGATTGTTCCTTGGTGTTGGGGATATTACCACTGGGTGTAAACCGGCCTACTTGGGTCGGGTTAACGTCATAGTGGTATAAACAGGTGAAGGCCCAAGGCCTATAGTCGGTTTAGAATCTGTAGCTGTAAAACCGACCTGATGTATAACTTGTATTGTAAGTTAGGAATAGAGGGATACCGACCGGGATACGAATATGAACCGGCTGGGACTCTCTGGACCGACGGGCGTCACCCGTGTATATAAGGGGACGGCCCGGCGGCGGTTCAAGGGAGGCAACGACAACTCGGGCCTAGGCGAAGCTTGATTGCTCCCTAGCCATCGAGACCACATCAATCCCATCACAACTAGACGTAGGCTTTTACCTTCATCGAAGGGGCCGAACTAGTATAAACTCCACGTGTCTTTGTGTCCGCTTTAACCCCTTCAAGTAAACTCGTAGCGATGGCTCCACGACTAAGTCCTTTCGCTAGGACATCTGCCATGACAAATCCACGGCAGTTGGCGCCCACCGTGGGGCTATCGCACGATGGTTTGACGATCTTGGAGGGCAAGCTCAAAGGACTCGAAGGCTATGTTGTGGGACGGATGACCAAGAGTCGTCGGGGCAGGATCTACATCGATGATGCAGGATGGGGTCCGGAGGCCGATTCAATTGAGTATGGTTACCGGGTCCCCTTTGGCAGCGTAGACGTCTTCATCGGCAAGATCGGTGAGCCTGGGCCTGAGCCGGACATCTACACCGACCCCGTCGAGACGGCTCAGCGTGCGAGCTTTACTCAGGTTAAACCAGCCATGAAGCATGCCTTCGTTGGAGTCATCTACGGAGGAGAGCGCGAGGACGAATCAGAGCACGATAGCGAGACCTTCGTCTATTCTGGCGACGAGTCCTCGACCGGAGAGACCGAGTCGCTATACCGGATGCAAGACGATCAAGTTAGGGGTTGTTCCGATGGCGACAGTATTCCGGACCCCCCAGGCCAGATCAATCGGGTTGGAATATTCATGGCTGGCACCCAGGCGGCGAATTATTCTTCGACTGCCGCAGCAATGCTCTCCGGATCCGCAGCGGCAGCGGCAGCAGGGGCAGGAGGCCTTGTGCGCCCGCCGGTTCAAGTTCTATCTGATCTGTTTGACGCACTGGCCGCGCTTATGGCAGAGGATGACCCGGCGGATCAAGATGCTCATAATGCAGAAATCGCGAAGGTGAGAGAGCAGATCGTGCAAGCCAAAGCGGATCTGGCAGCAGAAAAAGACCGGATGGCCGCAGAGCGGGCCGCTTTGGACGCATAGGCCTATAAACTCATGCTTGACCAGAATGCATCACAGGAGGTTTTAAAGCGAAAGCACAGATCACGCCTGCCGTTAGGGTTTGACCCCCGAAATCTCTTTCACACTCCGGGAGCTGGACCTAGTAATCCACCGCGGTACCAGGAGACAAACCGGATTGAGGCGCCAGGGCCAGGAGCGACGGTCCAACCTCGCCTGATGGAGCCCCCTCAACAAAATATTGCGATACCTCCACCGGTGCAGACGCCCCCCGGGTCATTATTCGAATCCTATGGACAACTTTGTTGCGGCCGCAGCACGGTTAGAGGCCATCCCGGTCGAAGGGGATTCTCCACAAGCAGTAGAAACGCGCCGGGTTAAGGAGCTTCTCCGGACCGCGCTGATGCAGCAGGAGGCATACTCATACAGCCGTGATTGGATTCATCCTATGCCCCGTCCGAGCCGGAGTTACAGCAGGCGCATAGATGAACCGGCCATATCAAGCAATGCGCGCGGCCATGAAGCGGCCCGTGGTGATGACCCGGCAGGTGGTGTTGTCGATGCTCGGGATGCGGTGAACCGGGCCCGGGCACAAAGGGAGGCTGAGTTAGCAGCACAGGATAATGCGGGCCAACTTACACCGGTTCGTTCTGCCGCCTTTGCCAGACCAGGAATCACATCCGCTCTGGGAGTGCCTTGCTTGATCCCTGCTTTACGTAGTGTGCGCCTGCCTAAGGATTTCAAGGGCCCACGCAAGGTGCCGAATTATACCGCTGATTTACCCCCTGAAGCGTGGATAGAGAGTTATGAGATGGCCATGGAAATGCTGGATGTGGATGAGGCTGCATGTGCCAAATATCTCACCATGATGCTCGAAGGCACGGCTCGTACTTGGTTAAAGAGCCTACCGCCCAATTCTATCAGCTCTTGGGCCCAGTTGCGGAGCCGGTTTATACAGAATTTCAAGGATACATGTAAGCAGCCCAAGTCCATAGTAGACTTGGCGGCTTGTGTCCAGGAAGAAGGAGAATCAACGACCCATTGGGTGCGTCGCATTTCGGAAATTTTGCACTCGTCTGACAGGATTAATGCTGACTCTGCGGTCTTAACTCTGGAAGGCAACTGCCATTTTGAGCCTCTAAAATTGAAACTGGGACGCATGAAGCGGCTCTGTAATGACATGGGAACCCTCATGGCTGCCCTAGTGAAGTATGCCGATTCGGACAGTACCAAGGATCCCGAGATTAATGATAATGAAGCAGGGAGGGGAAAGAAGGATAGCAACTCCAAACAGCAGCAGAATAAACTAGTGGGTCATGGAAACGGAGGCAAGCGCAAGGCGGACGGCAGCGTGGACTTTGTGGCTAACACTAACGCACAGGACAGGGGGCAGCGGCGCAGAGGTAAAGCGGCAAATCATAACGGGGCTCCCAATCCTAATGCAAGCCATTTGAACTATTTGTTGAATCAGCCTTGCCCAAAGCACGGGACGAAGGAGGCACCGGCTAGCCATCTTTGGAAAGATTTCTACATCATGCAGGAGTTCAAGAACTCTAATGCTTTCCGGTATGATCACGGATCAGGTGGCGGTTCAGGATCCGGTTTCAGCGGGCCGGATCACGATGGGGTTTCCGGTTCAGGACGTAATCAGGGCAGTCACAACTACCAGAATAATCAGAACAACCAGCAGCAGCAGCAGCAGTCAGGCTATCAGAGCCAGCCGAAGCAGTTGAGCAATGGGCAATACCATGTCTTCACAACGGGCTTGGATAAGCGTGACCGAAAACTCCACCAACGAGCGGTGAATTCTGTTGAACCGGCCTTACCACGTTACTTACGCTGGTCAGAGCAGCCCATCGTGTGGAGCAGAGAAGATCACCCGCCACGGGTTGATAATCCGGGTCAGTTAGCATTAGTGGTGGACCCTCAGGTGGGGGGTTATAAATTCACCAAGGTACTCATGGATGGAGGAAGCAGTATTAGCATACTATATTATGAGACATTCAGGCGCATGGGACTGACAGACAAGGATCTCAGACCGTCGAACACGGTATTCCATGGTGTTGTGCCAGGCAAATCTGCATATCCTGTTGGTAAAATAGCTCTAGATGTGGTTTTTGGAGACGAGCACGACTCCCGGTCAGAAAAATTGAGCTTCGAAGTGGTGAAGATCCAAAGCCCGTATCACGCCTTGTTTGGGAGACCGGCTTATGCCAAGTTCATGGCGCGGCCTTGTTATATCTACTTACAGCTCAAGATGCCGGGTTACAAGGGGACAATAATGGTTCACGGGAACCGTAGGATCGCTTTGGAATGTGAAGAGGGTGATGCGGCTTACATAGAGTCAGTTTGTGCCACGGAAGAGTTGAAATATTATAAGGACAATGTCGATCCGGCGGATATGACCCCTTTAAAGAAGCCAACTACAGAGCATGATTCAGATCTGAAGTTCAAATCGGCAGCTGAGACCAAGCTTGTTGACTTCGTGCCCGGCGATTCATCCAAGCAGTTCACTATCAGTGCCAACCTGGATCCCAAATAGGAAAGCGCGCTCATCGAGTTCATCCGTGAGAATTGGGACATCTTTGCATGGAAGCCGGCTGACATGCCAGGTGTACCGAGGGAACTCGCTGAGCACACTCTTAATGTGGATCCTAAGTATAAACCGGTGAAACAGTTCCTCCGCCGGTTTAACGAAGAAAGACGCAAAGCCATTGGAGAGGAAGTGGCCAGGCTTTTAGCAGCTGGTTTTATTATTGAGGTGTTCCATCCAGAGTGGCTTGCTAATCCGGTGTTAGTTCTTAAGAAAAACGGCACTTGGCGTATGTGTGTGGATTATATAGATCTTAACAAAGCCTGTCCGACAGACCCTTTCGCTCTCCCCCGTATTGATCAGATCATTGATGCCACGGCAGGTTGTGAGCGTTTGAGTTTTTTGGATGCATACTCTGGATATCATCAGATCAAGATGGCGGTTAAGGACCAGGAGAAAACAACATTCATTACTCCCTTTGGAGCCTTCTGTTATGTATCTATGCACTTCGGGCTCAAGAGTGCCCAAGCCACCTATCAACGGTGTGTACAGAATTGCCTGCATGAGCAGATCGGCCGCAATGTGCACGCATATGTAGATGATATTGTAGTAAAATCAAGGCAGAAGGAGACACTGGTGGATGATTTGAAGGAGACCTTTGACAACTTGCGAGCTTACAGGATGATGCTTAATCCGGCCAAGTGTGTTTTCGGTGTTCCAGCAGGCAAGTTACTGGGTTTCTTGGTGTCTAATAGAGGAATTGAGGCTAATCCGGAGAAGATTACGGCTATTACATCTCTAGCTAAACCGGAGTGTATCAACGATGTTCAGCGTTTGGCGGGCCGAATCGCTGCGCTGAGCCGGTTTATCAGCCGCCTCGGGGAGAAGGCTATCCCTTTGTACCAAATGCTGAGGAAGACAGACAATTTCGTCTGGAGTCCAGCTGCTGACGAGGAATTTGAGGATTTGAAGCGGCAGTTAGCCAATCCGCCTGTTCTTGCAGCTCCGGTCGACAAGGAGCCACTGTTATTATACGTAGTGGCTAATGCTCGGGCAGTTAGTGTGGCTATTGTGGTGGAGCGCAAAGAGGCAGGCAAGGAATATCCGGTTCAGCGGCCGGTTTATTATATCAGTGAGGTGCTGATTGAGTCCAAGCAAAGGTATCCGCATTGGCAGAAGCTGGTCTATGGTGTTTTTATGGCCAGTCGGAAGTTGAAGCAGTATTTTCAAGGGCACCCCATCACAGTGGTCAGTTCAGCTCCCTTGGGTGATATTATACAGAATCGGGAGGCGACTGGCCGGATTGCCAAGTGGGCTATAGAGCTGGGGCCGCACGGTCTGAAGTACGTGCCTCGGACGGCCGTGAAGTCTCAGGCACTTGTTGATTTCATCAATGATTGGACGGAATTACAGGCACCAGAGGAGAAGCCGGATCACACATATTGGACTATTCATTTTGACGGATCCAGGCAATTGGAAGGCTCGGGGGCTGGAGTCGTATTAACTTCCCCGCGAGGTGATAAGTTTTGTTATGTTCTCCACTTAATGTTCCCTTGTACTAATAATGCAGCTGAATATGAAGCCTTGCTCCATGGTCTGCGGATGGCTAAAGAGATGAATTTAAGCCGGGTTAAGTGTTTTGGTGACTCGGACCTAGTGGCTCAACAGGTGTTTGGCACTTGGGATTCTAAAGACCCGCTCATGGCTGCGTATCGTCGGGAAGTGGATAATATTGCAGGTTGTTTCAAGGGTTATCAAGTGGATCATGTGGACCGTCGGAAGAATGAAGCGGCGGATGCTTTAAGCCGGTTGGGCTCTCAGCGTAAACCGGTCCCGCCTAACGTCTTTTTGGATGTGTTGCACAATCCGTCAGTCAAGCTCCCAGGTGAAGCGGATTTAGCTATTCCTGATCCGGAGTCTCAATTGGTGGCAGCCCTGCGTGTTATTCCGGATTGGACGGTTCCTTATCTTGTGTACATGACAAGGGGGGAGTTGCCAGAGGACGAGATTCTGGCCAGGCAGATAGTCCGGCGATCCAAGTCTATGACAATTGTCAATGGTGAATTACATCATTGCAGTGTATCAGGGGCGTTTCAACGTTGTGTTTCTCCTGAGGAAGGCTGTGAAATCTTAAGAGAAACCCATGAAGGGGATTGTGGGCACCACGCCGGTTCAAAGTCTCTGGTTGCAAAGGCGTTTCGTCACGGGTTCTACTGGTTGACAGCACATGCTGACGCGGAGGATTTGGTTAAACGGTGTGATGGATGTCAGAAATTTTCAAGGCGTGCTCATGTGCCGGCTCAGGAATTGAGGATGATCCCAATAACATGGCCATTTGCAACTTGGGGGCTAGACATGGTTGGACCTTTTAAAAGATCCAAGGATAAGAAAACTCACCTTTTGGTGGCAGTTGATAAATTTACCAAGTGGGTTGAAGCGGAGCCTGTCAGCAAGTGTGATGCAGCAACAGCAGTACAGTTCATCAAGAAGGTGATTTTCCGGTTTGGTTTTCCACACAGTATCATTACTGATAATGGTACCAATTTATCCAAGGGTGCTATGAAGGAGTTCTGTGAACGTGAGCACATCCGACTTGATGTGTCGTCAGTAGCACACCCCCAGTCCAATGGACAGGCAGAACGAGCTAATCAGGAAATCTTGCGAGGCATCAAACCCCGGCTTTTGGTCCCATTGCAAAGAACACCAGGATGTTGGGTTGAAGAGCTGCCATCTGTATTATGGAGTATCAATACTACGCCAAACCGGTCCACAGGATACACGCCATTTTTCATGGTCTATGGAGCAGAGGCAGTTCTCCCTAGTGACATCCGGCACGATTCGCCTCGTGTGGCAGCTTATGTTGAGGCAGATAATTAGACAGCACGACAAGATGCTTTGGACCTATTGGACGAAGAGCGTGATATAGCGGCTGCTCGTTCGGCGATTTACCAGCAAGATCTTCGTCGCTATCACAGTCGCCGAGTTAGAACCAGAACTTTTCAAGAAGGAGATTTGGTGCTTCGATTCATCCAAGATCAAACGGATATGCACAAGTTATCCCCACCCTGGGAGGGACCTTTCGTAGTCAGCAAGAATCTGCACAACGGGTCGTATTATCTGATTGACATTCGAGAGCATCAAGACTCACGTACATCAGAAGAAGAGACCAACAGACCGTGGAATATAGCTCATCTTCGACCTTACTATACTTGAGCCATTGGCTCTATTTATGTACATATCATGACAATGTATATATTATCTTTGATATATCAAACCGGAGCCTCAGCCGAAGCGGAGTCTCTGTATTTCTCATCATGCGAGGTTACACGGAGTGGTTCTGTCTAAAGCGGCCTCCGGTTTACCCCTTGACATTTGTTTTTATATCACTGGGGGCTTTGGTCGTGTCCGAACCAACGAACACCCTTTGATAGGCGACAGCCACTAGATCATTTGGGGACTGGGTCAAGTCTGAACCAGTAATGCCTCTTGGTCGGCCTAAGGCCACAAAATCACTTGGGAGCATGGTCGGGCCCGAGCCATTGCTACGCCTCTTGATTTGGCATATATGCCACGAGTCATTTGGGGACCTGGCTGACTTGAATCATTGTCACCCCTATTGGGGGCCTTGATCCTGTCCGACCATGGTAATGCCATCTGAACAGCTTAATATAGCATATTTTTGCGAATGGTTTTTATCATTACTTTCGTTTCCATCTTGTTTTCATGGTTTGTTCGTTTTTGCTTTTTTTGGATTTCTTTATGTCAACAAGCATATTTTTTCCGGCTCAGCCAATGATTTTTGATCCCCCTTCTAATCCGGAGGAGTCTCCCGGTTTACCTTTTCCCTGTTAACATCATGGAATAACCAGGGGGCTTGTATTAAGTCAGCACGGTTTGTACGGGGGTTACTTTCTCCCTTTTTGACGGTAATGGTTTCTAAAACCACCGCTTCAGGCTTGGATAAGCCAGCTTTATACCCAAACATGGAAGGTATTTATGTATCATGTGTTTGTTATATTTCTGATACACATATCAAGATCATAATCCGGCTGCGGTATAACCGCTACCGAAGTTCAAATTTTTCTGATTGCAGGAAATATGAATTAAAGTTTTTCAAGCAAAAGCTTTAGTACTTATGCACGAAGGCATATCCCAGGCAGAAGTTTTAACTATCCTATTACAAGGCAGCATGGTGCCCAAACAAAATCATTGTTTTTGTAGAAGGATGTTTCAAATAGCACTTCAAACCGGCTTCCGGTTCAAGCTTGCTCCTCGTCCTCCGCCGCTTCAGCTTCCTCGTCTCTACCCATTGGCTGGAAATCAACAGTGGTCCAGTCGATTCCCATTAAAGCTTGGAAAACAGCTTCTTCATGGATCAGGGAAGACGGTTCAATATCAGGGGCATAAGTGTGCTTACGGATTGGAGGAATCAGATTCTCCGCTTCAACAGTTGGGGCAGGCACTCGCTTGTTTTGATTATTGTATTGCGCTTGATAATGCGTCAAATCTGCCTCTTTAGCTAGCTGGCAAGCCAGAGGGCGCACTGCACGGTTTATAGCCCTTAAATCTTCTTCGTTGAACTCAGAGCCGTCTTCTTTCAGACTGGGATAGCCTTGAGCTGCTTCCACAGGATCAAAGTCGGGCACCCATGCCTTTGCCCGGATTAAGGCATTGATGGCTCCGGTTCGGGCAGCGGATTTTTTCAGCTCCTCAATCCGGGCTGGAAGCATTGACAACTTGCTAAGAGTGTCCTGGATTAAAGTGGGCGCCGGGTTGTTGTGAGAAGCTGTGCTGATGATCCGTTGGGCTCCAGTGTACAATTGTTCTACCAAGGTGTAGGAAGCTTTCAATTTCTTCCACACATCATTTCCTAAGTGCCCAATACGTGTGCCTACAAAAGGATTGGAATGGTCTCAAACCGGACTTACGATACATCAGATTCAAATTTATCACAGAAGTTACAAGGAGCTTACCAAAGATAGCAGCAGTCATGGCGTGTATTTGCCGCTGTACGGCCGTCAGTTCATCTACCACCGGTTTAAGGGCCGCTTCATCATTTTCTGCTCTTTTGGTTAAACCGGCCTTCTCAGTGGCCCAGTCAGCTCGCTCTTTCTTAAAATTTTGTTTCAGCCGTTCAGCAGTGCTCAAAGCGCTGGTTAATTCTTCCTTGGCTTTATCTGTTTCAGCTTGTTGGGTCTTCAGGGCCTCCTGCAAATCGGCAATCCGGTCCTCCTTGATTTTAATCTCAGCCTGCATACAGATGGCATTTTAAAGCTTTTCACAGTCAAGACAAGATATTGAAGTATCAACCACATAATAAAGTTATATGCCTAATACTTGGGGGCTAATGTACCTTCAATTTTTTATATTACAAAGTCCCCAGCTCAATACAAGTATTCAACTTGGCACTTGGGGGCTAATGGCTATTTGATCAAGTTCTGTTCTAAGGACAGCTTTTTTAGCCCTGGTTTGCTTATGCTAAACCGGCCCTCGAGGGTTATGCTGACGGATTTCAAAAAGTATATATTCAGGATCAAGTCCCGGTTTGACCAAGGTCACAAACCGGCCCTTGGGGGCTACTGGGATGAATGCAAGGGCAGAAAAGAAAGAAGGAATTTACCTCAAATTTATCCCTCATCATTTTGACCAGGCCAGCTTCACAGTCACGGCTAGTATAAAGCCGGTTCAAATAGCCAGAGTGAAGATCTTGAGCATTCAGAGCGGCGTATGTTTCTAATTCAACATCCCATTTTCCTTTATTCAAAGGGGAAGAATCCTCTTTCATGGTATGCCTGGTAAGGGTGGCAGGATTCCCGGGTTCAGAGCGGCCTACACCGGTAATCACAACATCGTCATCTTTTGACTCGCCGGTTTGGGTTGGTGCGGCCGTTTTGTCAGCAGGAGTGTGGGATTTTTCAATCTGGACAGAGCTGGCAGGCGGATCAGCAGACGCTGGAGTATTAGTAAGACCTTCTTCAGGGATAATGTTGTCTTGCAGAGGAGGATCATTGGGGATATCTTCAGAAGTAAACATTTCACGATCCGGCGCTTGGTCATGTTCTGGGGCTATATTTTCTTCAGCCGCTTTGTCCAGGCGGGCTTTCTTGCTTGGTTTCTGTTTAGCCCTGGAAGAAAAGATAAAAATTAAGGAAAAGTGTAAACCATTGCGCAGCATACTGGAAGCATATGTTCGGTTTAACTTACCCAACAACTGTTTTCAAAGGTGGTAGCTGGGTGGCTGACGATTCACCAGATGAGGAATGAGAAGTGACCTGATAATCGGAGTCGGATGGATTAAGAGGTTGACGGAAGAAACCCGCTTTACGATTTAAATCAATAAAAAGGTCGGAGATCTCGGAGCGGCGTTTTCGAACCGGACTGTTTGGTAAACCGGCAGAGGTAACTACTTGGCCACTGTGCCGGGTTGTGCGGCGAGCTTCGTGTTGTTGAGTCTTCATAAGAAATTGGGAATCCAGATAAGCAAGAGGATGAGAAAATTTAACTTTCCGGTTTGCCCGGCGAAATTTTGGCAAAGGCAAGATTTCTGAATCGGAAGAGAGAATAGTTACCTCAACGAAAACCGCATTGCTGGCTTCAGCGTCATCCTGACAAACATCATCATCAATAAGGCGTGTAAAAAGTAAGCCAAGTGAATCAAGTTCTACCTCAAGATCCGGATTACCCACATCATCATCAATGGTTGGGTCAGATGAAGCGGTGGTTTTTCTCTTATGAGCTGGTTTCTTGACAACCTTGGTCTTGGGCCGGGTTGGTCGTCCTGCCTTCTCCGTTTTGTCTTGAGGAAGTTTCTTACTCCAGAACGGATTATCACCCTGGATCAGCAGCAATTAAAACGTTGAACATATAAAATAGTAACTCGGTTCAACAAAAGAGCAATTGAAATATTACCGCTGGCGGTTTGTTCGTGGTGCAGTAAGGAAGCAGACCGGTTTGAGCACAGAGGTGCTCCTCATTCAGCATCTTCTTCACAGATTCTGTGACTTCGTCCTCAGGGAGTTGGATTTTAGTGTGTCGGAGTGGGTCATCAACACTATCAGTATACTCACACATCAAATTTGGGCGCCGGCTTAGAGGCAAAATACTCCATGATATCCAGCAACGTGCAAGGTCTATTCCTGTTAAACTGTTGGCCATGAAGGCCCGGAGCTTGGATAGTTGAGGAGCATATTTAATTCTCTCCTTAGCGCTTAGCCTTTGTGGAAAAGGGTGAGTGTTGCTGAGCCGTTCCGGACGGAAGCCAGGCAAGGGATTTTCATTATCAGGAGATGTATCCTTGCAATAAAACCAAGTTACGTTCCATTCCTTGGGGTGAGTATGGAGTTTGACGTGAGGGTAGGTGATTTCTTTCCTCTTCTGAATGGCCATACCGCCCAGTTCGGTATTAGGGCCGTCAGTGAATTCAGTACGACGGTTCAGATGAAAGAGATCTCTAAATAATTCGACGGAAGGCTCCTCTTGAAGGTATGCCTCAGAAAGTACTTGAAAGTGACATAGATTGGTGACAGAGTTGGGGCCAATATCCTGTGGACGGAGTTGAAAGTTGGCTAACACATCCCGATAAAATTTGGAGCCGGGCGGTTTGAAACCCCGGGCCATATGATCTGTGAAGACCACGACCTCTCCTTCCTGGGGTGTAGGAGGACATTCATCTCCAGGAACCCTCCAATGGATCGTGTCTTTGCTATCCAAAGCGCCAATCAGGACTAGATCGTTCAGCTGTGATTCTGTGACACGGGAGGGAACCCAGTTGCACTCGTACACTTGTTTGGCCATGACAAGATCTACAAGAAATAAATGATCCGGTTCAAGAACATGCCGGATAAAACGATGTTGATCTAATTACGGTAAACCGGAGGCAGTACCCATAAACCGGTCTTCTACAACATAGCATCAGATGGATTCTAGCGGATCAACCAGGGGACTAATGACATATATACCGGTCTAGCAATTTTTTCTCTATGGTGAAGTTAAACCGCCTGGCCTAAGCATCGGAAGCAATCGAAACTATGGATAACTAGTTATGCAGAAACAAGTTTCACAAAATTATGTTACAGCCACGGATCTACAGCAAGTTCATAAAAACAAGAAATATTTTAAAGACTAAGATGGAAACAGAAGTGAACCATTGAGCGGATAGATGCGGGAGATCTATGAGCTTGGATGAGAAATGGTAAGCGGATGCTAAAGGGATCGCTACTGAACACATCAAGAGTTCACAGATGCATTCAAGATCAGAGAGCAGCTATGAAAGTGCGATGAACATAGCAAGAACATGAAACCCTAGGAACAGATCTAGGTTAAGTGGGAGAGAGAACTTACCAGGAACGGAGAGGATGCGGAAAGACGCCGCGACACTCTGGTACGTACAGGTTGATGCAGCGGCCTGAGACGAGGCAAAGGTCGATGGTGGTGGCGGAGCTCTAAAGCCGGCAACGTGAGGAAGAAGAAGAAGAAGGGACGAAGGGGAAGAGAAAACAAATGACCCTTCGGTCTTATTTATAAGGCAACTGAGCTAGGTCAAACGCGCGAATCCAGGAGCTGTCATTAAGAGGGCGTTATGAATTTCATAATGACGTCATGCCGGTTTACAGTAGCCAAATCTGATGACGTCATGCCGGTTTACAGCAATCAAACATGATGACGACATGAAGATTTGCCAATTAACAGAAGACATCCAAGACGCAAGATGGTATGAAGGATTGACATGAACCAGTTCAAATCAATCTGGGGCCTAATGTTGGGGATATTACCACTGGGTGTAAACCGGCCTACTTGGGCCGGGTTAACGTCATAGTGGTGTAAACAGGTGAAGGCCCAAGGCCTATAGTCGGTTTAGAATCTGTAGCTGTAAAACCGACCTGATGTATAACTTGTATTGTAAGTTAGGAATAGAGGGATACCGACCGGGATACGAATATGAACCGGCTGGGACTCTCTGGACCGACGGGCGTCACCCGTGTATATAAGGGGACGGCCCGGCGGCGGTTCAAGGGAGGCAACCACAACTCGGGCCTAGGCGAAGCTTGATTGCTCCCTAGCCATCGAGACCACATCAATTCCATCACAACTAGACGTAGGCTTTTACCTTCATCGAAGGGGCCGAACTAGTATAAACTCCACGTGTCTTTGTGTCCGCTTTAACCCCTTCAAGTAAACTCGTAGCGATGGCTCCACGACTAAGTCCTTTCGCTAGAACATCTGCCGTGACAAATCCACGACACTTGGTATGTGACTCCTCCAATGGTCCAATTAGTTTTTGTTCTAGTGCTTTATTCATTGCATATTTTTGCTGCTTAGGTGACCCTGTTCTTGAGCTTGCATGTCAAATTTATATGGTCAAAAGTAGTTTTGATGCATGATATAGTCTCTAGGCACTTGTGGGAGTAGTTGCTATCAATTTTATTGAGTTTGGTTCACTTTTATTTTGAAGTTACTAAAAATTTCAGAAAATTTCAGAAAAAGATGAAGAGATTTTTGAGGGGCTCATCAAGTCGAAGCTCGAAGGATAAGCAAAGTGAGGAGGATAAGAGGCCCAAGTATAATCTCCCTCGCACCATGGAGGTCCAGCCGTGTGAATGGCCTTGTGATAATTTCTTGAGAGCAGCCGGGATTTATGATGATTTCTATGAGTTGGCTGAGAATGCAGGCCTCACCGCCTTCCTCCACGACCAATGCGAACAGTATCTCTTACTCACCAATATCTTTGTGCAAAACTTCCATTTCCATGCTAGGAGCTCACCACCTATGGTGGAATTTTATTTATATGATGACCATAAGGAGATGTCACTTTATGATTTTTGTCGGGTTTGTTTGATCCCTTTTGAGGGCAGTGTAGAGGAATCACATCGTGACGATGTGGATGGGTTTATTGATACCATTGCTGTAGGGGAAACAAGGATGGTTTCCGACGCACAAATTACTAGCATACACTTTCCTATTCTACGTTACTTTGCTATATTTGCTAGTAGATGCTTAATTGGGCGCGGAAACTGTGGAAACCTGAGTGCCCCTGGTATAGTTATTTTGTGCCATGCCTTATTTCGTGATGACACATTCAATATGGGCGCTATTGTTGCAAAGCGGTTAAATCTTAACCGTACTAAGGGCCCCGTCCTTGGAGGCATCTTCGCCTTGCGCCTTGTTGCACACTTTAACATACCTATTAGGCATTATGAGAAGGAAGAGAAGTTGCTACCTCATGTTTATCTAGATTATAAGAGTATGGTAGCACATGACTTTATTGTTAAGAATAGGGAAAAGGAGCTTAAGTACAAATTAATATTTGGTAAAAATCATCTTGAGACTGTTACCTTGCCTGCTCCTTCCTTGTTTGATTTATCTGCAGGCAAGTACCTTGTTCCGTTGGAGGCCATTCACGCCTACCGGAACCATACATCAGCTACAGAGCTAGAGCCGGAACCACAATCTGATCCTCCACGACAGTCTGATTACCAGTGGGATCCGGAGGTGATTGCCAACCAGTGGCAATCCGAGGCTTCTTCTCAGTACGACCCCAACTATTACTATGGATATCCGCCAGGCCAACCGTGGCCATAGACCAACTTAGGTCAAAAGCCTAAGCTTGGGGGAGTATGTATTTCTCACCGACATTACATTCATGTTCACACACTCATTGCTAGTTGTCGGTGCTCATACTTTTTCATTGTATCATCCATGCTAGTTTATTTTCCTTTTTATGCTTTCTTCTTGTGTGTTAATAAACCTTATAAAAAACAAAAAAATTAGTTGTAGCTTTTAATTAGTTTACTTTCCCTGCCCGTTGTAGTAGTAACTAAAAAGAAAACCCAAAAATATTTCTTGTTCTTCTTTTGATTGTTGGGAGCTTTCCCGTGTAAATAGTTTTATTTATTTCTTGTTCTTTGGGGGTCGAGAGGAGAAGACCATAATTAAATTGTTAAAGTGGCTCTTATATGCATTATTTTTGATTTGACAAAGAGCCCATATTATCTTATCTTCTCTCTTGAATTGAATGCTTGCAGATTTCAGCTTAGTCCAATGCATGTGCACTATTATTATTATCCACACTATTCGGTCGTGCAAGTGAAAGGCAATAATGATGATTATATGATGAACTTATTGAGATGATAAAAGCTGGTATGAACTCGACCTCTCTTGTTTTTGTAAATATGATTAGTTCATCATTCCTGATTCGGCCTATTATGAATAAACATGTTTGCAATGACAATTAGAGATTATAGTTGCTTATGCCATGCTTAATTAGGTAGGAGCTTATAATGGTTTACCTTGTGTGCCAACATGCTATTAAAATGGTTGTGATGTGGTATGATAGGACGGTATCCTCTTTTGAACGATTCGAGTGGCTTGACTTGGCACATGTTCACGCATGTAGTTGAAACAAAATCAACATAGCCTCTACGATATTTATGTTCATGGTGCATTATATCCTACTCATTCTTGCATTCGGTGTTGATTAATTTTAATGCATGTTCATGACTATTGCCGCTCTCTAGATGGTCGCTTCCCAGTCTTTTGCTAGCCTTCACCTGTACTAAGCGGGAATACTGCTTGTGCATCCAATTCCATAAACCCCAAAGTTATTCCATATGAGTCCACCATACCTACATATATACGGTATCTACCTGCCGTTCCAAGTAAATTTGTATGTGCCAAACTCTAAACCTTCAAATAAACATTCTATTTTGTATGCTCGAATAGCTCATGTATCAACTGGAGCTATCCGTATCTTCCATGTTAGGCGGGTTATTCTCAAGAGGAGTGGACTCCGCTCCTCACTCACGAGAAAATGGCTGGTCACCGGGATGCCCAGTCCCATGCTTTATGCAAATCAAATCAAAATAATTGCAAACAAAACTCCCCCGGGACTGTTGTTATTTGGAGGCACTCGTTGTTTCGAGCAAGCCATGGATTGATGCTTGTTGGTGGAGGGGGAGTATAAACTTTACCATTCTGTTTGGGAACCGCATATAATGTGTGTAGCATGGAAGATATCACCATCTCTCGGTTGTTATGTTGACAATGAAAGTATACCGCTCAAAATATTATTCATATCTATTTCAAAATCGAGCTCTGGCACCTCTACAAATCCCTGCTTCCCTCTACGAAGGGCCTATCTATTTACTTTTATGCTGATTCATCATCCTCTTATTAAAAAGCACCAGTTGGAGAGCACCACTGTCATTTGCATTCATTACTGTTAGTTTACATTTAGTATGACTTGACTGGATCTCTTTTACCATGAATTACAATGTCTAGTCAGTCCTTAATCTTTAAAGGTGCTATGCATTTATGTTTTGCGGTCTCAAAAAGGGCTAGCGAGATACCATCTTGTTATATCATATCATGATTGTTTTGAGAAAGTGTTGTCATCCAATATTTATTATTATTGCTCGCTAGTTGATTATGTCATTGATATGAGTAAACATGAGACATAAGTGTTATTGTGAATATGGTTAGTTCATAATCTTTGCTGAAAACTTGAATGCTGGCTCTACATATTTACAACAAGAGCAGACAGAGTTTGTAAATTTTTTTCTTTATCACATTCAGTTTATCAACTGAATTGCTTGATGACAAGCAAATGTTTAAGCTTGGGGGAGTTGATACGCCTCCGTCGTATCTACTTTTCCAAACACTCTTGCCCTTGTTTTGGATTCTAACTTGCATGATTTGAATGGAACTAACCCGGACTGACGCTATTTTCAGCAGAATTGCCATGGTGTTATTTTTGTGCAGAAATAAAAGTTCTCGGAATGACCTGAAAATCAACGGAGAATTATTTTGGAATATATAATAAATACTGGTAGGAAGATCCACGTCAGGGGGCCTCCACCTGTCCATGAGGGAGGGGGGCGCGCCTGCCCCCTTGGGCGTGCCCCCTTCCTCGTGGGCCCCCTGACGCTCCACCGACCTCAACCTTGACGCCATATATTCACTTTCGAGGAGAAAAAAACAAGAGGGAAGGATTCATCACATTTTACGATACGGAGCTGCCGCCAAGCCCTAAACTCTCTCGGGAGGGCTGATCTGGAGTCCGTTCGGGGCTCCGGAGAGGGGAATCCGTCGCCATCGTCATCATCAACCATCCTCCATCACCAATTTCATGATGCTCACCGCCGTGTGTGAGTAATTCCATTGTAGGTTGCTGGACGATGATCGGTTGGATGAGATTTATCATGTAATCGAGTTAGTTTTGTTAGGATTTGATCCCTAGTATCCACTATGTTCTGAGATTGATGTTGCTATGACTTTGATATGCTTAATGCTTGTCACCAGGGCCCGAGTGCCATGATTTACGATCTGAACCTATTATGTTTTCATCAATATATGAGAGTTCTTGATACTATCTTGCAAGTCTATATTCACCTATTATGTGTTATGATCCGTTAACCCCGAAGTGACAATAATCGGGATACTTACCGGTGATGACCGTAGTTTGAGGAGTTCATGTATTCACTATGTGTTAATGCTTTGGTCCGGTACTTTATTAAAAGGAGGCCTTAATATCCCTTAGTTTCCAATAGCACCCCGCTGCCACAGGAGGGCAGGGCAAAAGATGTCATGCAAGTTCTTTTCCATAAGCACATATGACTATATTTAGAATACATTCCTACATTACATTGATGATCTGGACCTAGTTCTGTGTCACCCTAGGTTATGACTGTTACATGATTGATCACATCCGACATAATTCCTCATCACCATCCATTGCCTATGAGCTTTCCATATATTGTTCTTCGCTTATTTACTTTTCCGTTGTTATTGTTATCATCACTATAAAACACCAAAAATATTACTTTTGCCACTGTTACTTCTGCTATCGTTACCACTACTATCATATTACTTTGTTACTAAAGACTTTACTGTAGATATTAAGTTTCCAGGTGTGGTTGAATTGACAACTCAGCTGCTAATACTTGAGAATATTCTTTGGCTCCCCTTGTGTCGAATCAATAAATTTGGGTTGAATACTCTACCCTCGAAAACTGTTGTGATCCCCTACACTTGTGGGTTATCATTGACTATGATGAGATTTTCTCACTTGTATCGATGCTTAAAAGTCTGTCTGAATCATGTTAGCAGTTGCCGCATTTTATGAAATTTGGCAAATGGATGTTAAAACTTTATTCCTTAATGGATTTATTAAAGAAGAGTTGTATATGATGCAACCAGAAGGTTTTGTCAATCCTAAAGATACCAACAAACTATGCAAGCTCCAGCGATCCATTTATGGACTGGTGCAAGCCCCTCGGAGTTGGAATATGCGCTTTGATAGTGTGATCAAAGCATATAGTTTTATACAGACTTGCGGTGAAGCTTGTATTTACAAGAAAGTGAGTGGGAGCACTACAGCCTTTCTGATAAGTATATGTGAGTGACATATTGTTGATCGGAAATGATGTAGTATTTTCTGGAAAGCTATAGGATCGAAAGTATGTCTAGAGGGGGGTGATTAGACTACTTGACCAAATAAAAACTTAACCTTTTCCCAATTTTAGTTCTTGGCAGATTTTAGCTATTTTAGGACAAGTCAAGCAATCATCACACAGTTCAAGTAAGCATGCAAAGAGTATATTGGCAGCGGAAAGTAAAGCATGCAACTTGCAAGAATGTAAAGGGAAGGGTTTGGAGAATTCAAACGCAATTGGAGACACGGATGTTTTTCCCGTGGTTCGGATAGGTGGTGCTATCCTACATCCACGTTGATGGAGACTTCAACCCACAAAGGGTAACGGTTGCGAGAGTCCACACAGGGCTCCACCCACAAAGGGTAATGGTTGCGCGAGTCCACACAGGGCTCCACCCACGAAGGGTCCATGAAGAAGCAACCACCCACAAAGGGTCCACGAAGAAGCAACCTTGTCTATCCCACCATGGCCATCGCCCACACAGGACTTGCCTCACTAGCGGTAGATCTTCACGAAGTAGGCGATCTCCTTGCCCTTACAAACTCCTTGGTTCAACTCCACAATCTTGTCGGAGGCTCCCAAGTGACACCTAGCCAATCTAGGAGACACCACTCTCCAAGAAGTAACGAATGGTGTGTTGGTAATGAACTCCTTGCTCTTGTGCTTCAAATGATAGTCTCCCCAACACTCAACTCTCTCCCATAGGATTTGGATTTGGTGGAAAGAAGATTTGAGTGGAAAGCAACTTGGGAAGGCTAGAGATCAAGATTCATATGGTAGGAATGGAATATCTTGGTCTCAACACATGAGTAGGTGGTTCTCTCTCAGAACATACGAGTTGGAATGGTGTATCTGTTCTGATGGCTCTCTCCTCGAATGAAGAGGAGGTGGAGGGGTATATATAGCCTCGACACAAAATCCAACCGTTACACAGTTTTCCAATCTCGGTGGGACCGAATCAACAAACTCGGTCGGACCGAAAATGTAAACCTAGTGACCGTTAGAGATTTTCGGTGGGACTGACATGCAACTCGGTAGGACCGATATGGTTAGGGTTTGGGCATAACGTAATCTCGGTGAGACCGATTACACAAACTCGGTGAGACCGAATTTGGTAATTAGCTAACCAGAGAGTTGGTCAGGAAAACTCGGTGGGACCGATTTGCTCTTTCGGTGAGACCGAAAAGTTACAAAGGGGAAACACTGAATTTACATTGCAATCTCGGTGGGACCGATTCGCTCTTTCGGTGAGACCGAAAAGTTACAAAAGGGAAACAGAGAGTTTGCAATCCCATCTCGGTGAGACCGAGATCCCTATCGGTAGAACCGAATTGCTAGGGTTTGGCAGTGGCTAATGACAAGTGAAACTCGGTGGCACCGGATAGGAAGAATCGGTAGGACCGAGTTTGGCTAAGGGTTTAGGTCATATGTGGATATGGGAAAGTAGTTGAGGGTTTTTGGAGCATATCACTAAGCACATGAAGCAAGAGGCTCATTATGCAACACCTCATCCCTCCTTGATAGTATTGACTTTTCCTAAAGACTCAATGTGATCTTGGATCACTAAAATATAAAATGACTTGAGCTTTTGAGCTCGAGCCAATCCTTTTTCCTTAGCATTTTGAGGGTTCCACTTTCACATCCATGCCATGCCAATCATTGAGCTTTCCTAAAATAATCATCTTGGAATAGCATTAGCTCAATGAGCTATATGTTGTTATGAATTACCAAAACCACCTAGGGATAGTTGCACTTTCAAAAGCATAAAGGAGTGTTTGAAAGGAGTTTTTCGAAGAAAGACCTCGGTGAAGCTGCTTACACATTGAGCATCAAGATCTATAGAGATAGATCAAGACGCTTGATAATATTTTTCAATGAGTACATACCTTGACAATATTTTGAACTAGTTCAAAATGGAACAATCAAAGAAGGAGTTCTTGCCTGTGTTGCAAGGTGTGAAGTTGAGTAAAGACTCAAAACCCGACCACGGCAGAAAATAGAAAGAGAATGAATAGTAATTCCCTATGCCTCAGTCATAGGTTCTATAAAGTATGCTATGCTGTGTACCAGTCCTATTGTATACCTTAGCATGATTTTGGCAAGGGAGTACAATAGTGATCTAGCAGTAGATCACTGCACAACGGTCAAAATTATCCTTAGAGGGCTAAGGAAATATTTCTCGGTTATGGAGGTGATAAAAGAGTTCGTCGTAAAGAGTTACGTCGATGCAAGCTTTTTACACCGATCTAGATGACTCTAAGTCTCGATATAGATACATATTGAAAGTGGGAGCAATTAGCTAGAGTAGCTCCGTGCAGACTATTGTAGACATAGAAATTTGCGAAATACATACGGATCTGAATGTTGCAGACCTGTAGACTAAACTTTTCTCACAAGCAAAACATGATCTCTCTTTGGGTATTAATCACATAGCGATGTGAACTAGATTATTGACTCTAGTAAACCCTTTGGGTGTTAGTCACATGGAGATGTGAACTCATCACATAAAGTTGTGAACTATTGGTGTTAAATCACATGGCGATGTGAACTAGATTATTGACTCTATTGCAAGTGGGAGACTGAAGGAAATATGCCCTAGAGGCAATAATAAAGTTGTTATTTATATTTCCATATATCATGATAAATGTTTATTATTCATGCTAGAATTGTATTAACCAGAAACTTAGTACATGTGTGAACACATAGACAAACAAAGTGTCCCTAGTATGCCTCTACTTGACTAGCTCGTAAGATGGTTAAGCTTCCTAGCCATGGACATGTGTTGTCATTTGATGAATGAGATCACATCATTAGAGAATGATGTGATGGACAAGACCCATCCGTTAGCTTAGCATAATGATTGTTCAGTTTTATTGCTACTGCTTTCTTCATGACTTATACATGTTCCTCTGACTATGAGATTATGCAACTCCCGAATACCGGAGGAACACCTTGTGTGCTATCAAATGTCACAACATAACTCGGTGATTATAAAGATGCTCTACAGGTGTCTCCAATGGTGTTTGTTGAGTTGGCATTGATCGAGATTAGGATTTGTCACTCCGTCTATCGGAGAGGTATCTCCGGGCCCTCTCGTTAATGCACATCACTATAAGCCTTGCAAGCAATGTGACTAATGAGTTAGTTGTGGGATGATTCATTATGGAACAGGTAAAGAGAATTGCCGGTAACGAGATTGAACTAGGTATTGAGATACCGACGATCGAATCTCGGGCAAGTAACATACCGATGACAAAGGGAACAACGTATGTTGTTATGCGGTTTGACCGATAAAGATCTTCGTAGAATATGTAGGAACCAATATGAGCATCCAGGTTCCGCTATTGGTTATTGATCGGAGATGAGTCTCGGTCATGTCTACATAGTTCTCGAACCAGTAGGGTCCGCACGCTTAACATTATGTGACGATTTGTATTATGAGTTATGTGATTTGATGACCGAAGTTTGTTCGGAGTGCCGGATGAGATCGGGGACATGACGAGGAGTCTCAAAATGGTCAAGATGTAAAGATCGATAAATTGGAAGGCTATATTCAGACATCGGAAAGGTTCCCAGTGATTCAGGTATTTTTCGGAGTACCAGAGAGTTACGGGAATTCGTATTGGGCCTTAATGGGCCATACGGGAAAGGAGAGAAAGGCCTCAAGCGTGGCCGCGCCCCTTCCCCATGGACTGGTCCGAATTGGACTAGGGAAAGGGGGCGCCCCCTTCCTTCTCCTTCTCCATTCCCTTTTTCCTATTCCATGTGGGAGGTGGAATCCTACTAGGACTAGGGAGTCCTAGTAGGACTCCACACTTTGGGCACGCCCTATGAGGGCCGGCCTCCTCCTTCATCCATCCTTTGTATACGTGGCCAGGGGGCACCCCATAGACACACAAGTTGATCATTGATCTCATTGCCGTGTGCGGTGCCCCCCTCCACCATAGTCCACATTGGTCATATCGTAGCGGTGATTAGGCGAAGCCCTGTTCCGGTAGCATCATCACGTCGTCGTGCTGACGAAGCTCTCCCTTGACACTCTGCTGGATTGTGAGTTCGTGGGACGTCACCGAGCCGAACGTGTGTAAATCGCGGAGGTGCCGTACTTTCGGTACTAGGATCGGTCGATCGTGAAGACGTACGACTACATGAACCGCGTTGTCATAACGCTTCCGCTTACGGTCTACGAGGGTATGTGGACAACACTCTCCCCTCTCGTTGCTATGCATCACCATGATCTTGCGTGTGTGTAGGTTTTTTTTTGAAATTACTGCGTTCCCCAACAACTCGAGCTTCCCTTGGTAGTTCATTGTCTGGCTCATGTACCGCGAGCCTTGGGCTTTTGCTTCCTTGAGGAACCACCTTGGTACATTTTCCTAAACATATTTCTTCCTCTGAAAAATTTCTGAAATTTTTAGTGACTCAAAATAAAAGTGAACCAAACTCAACAAGATTGATAGCAACTACTCCCACAAGTGCCTAGAGGCCATATCATGCATTAAAACTACTTTTGACCACATAAATTTGACCTGCAAGCTCAAGAACAGAGTCACCTAGGCAGCAAAAAATTGCAATAAATAAAGCACTAGAACAAAAACTAATTAGACCATTGAAGGAGTCACATACCGAAGAACAATCCCCCAAAGCAGTTTTGTGAATGGAGCTTTGAACTAGGAGATCAAAAATGGCAGCAAGCTTAGCTAGAACTCGGGTTTGAGCTGGTGGAGGATTTTTTCTGTAGGAAGACGAAGTGGGTGGGTGCAAGAATAAGTGGAGGGGTGATACGTCTCCAACGTATTTATAATTTTTGATTGTTCCATGCTTTTATATTATCTATTTTGGATGTTATTAGGCTTATTTTTACACTTTTATATTATTTTTGGGACTAACCTATTAACCGGAGGCCCAGCCCAAATTGTTGTTTTCTTGCCTATTTTAGGGTTTCGATGAAAATGAATATCAAACGGAGTCCAAACGGAATGAAACCTTCAGGAACGTGATTTTCTCAATGGAAGAAATCCAGGACACTTGGAGTATACGTCAGGCAAGCAACGGGGCAGCCATGAGACAGGGGGGCGCGCCCACCCCCTGGGCACGCCCTCCACCCTCGTGGGCCCCTCGTTGCTCCACCGAAGTACTTATTCCTTCTATATATATATATATCCATATACCCCCAAACATCGAATAGCAGAATAGATCGGGACTTCCGCCGCCAGAAGCCTCCGTAGTGACTGAAAACCAATCTAGACCCATTCCGGCACCCTGCTGGAGGGGGAATCCCTCTCCGGTGGCTATCTTCATCATCCCGGTGCTCTCCATGATGAGGAGGGAGTAGTTCTCCCTCGGGGCTGAGGGTATGTACCAGTAGCTATGTGTTTGATCTCTCTCTCTCGTGTTCTTGAGGTGGTACGATCTTGATGTATCGCGAGCTTTGTTATTATAGTTGGATCTTATGATGTTTCTCCCCCTCTACTCTCTTGTGATGAATTGAGTTTTCCCTTTGAAGTTATATTATCGAATTGAGTCTTTAAGGATTTGAGAACACTTGATGTATGTCTTGCCGTGCTTATCTGTGGTGACAATGGGATATCACGTGATCCACTTGATGTATGTTTTGGTGATCAACTTGTGGGTTTCCCCCATGAACCTATGCATAGGGGTTGGCACACATTTTCGTCTTGACTCTCCGATAGAAACTTCGGGGCACTCTTTGAAGTTCTTTGTGTTGGTTGAATAGATGAATCTGAGATTGTGTGATGCATATCGTATAATCATACCCACGGATACTTGAGGTGACATTGGAGTATCTAGGTGACATTAGGGTTTTGGTTGATTTGTGTCTTAAGGTGTTATTCTAGTAAGAACTCTATGATAGATTGAAAGGAAAGAATAGCTTCGTGTTATTTTACTACGGACTCTTGAATAGATCGATCAGAAAGGATAATTTTGAGGTGATTTCGTACCCTACCATAATCTCTTCGTTTGTTCTCAGCTATTTGTGACTTTGGAGTGACTCTTTGTTGCATGTTCAGGGATAGTTATATGATCCAATTATGTTATTATTGTTGAGGGAACTTGCACTAGTGAAAGTATGAACCCTAGGCCTTATTTCAACGCATTGCAATACCGTTTGTGCTCACTTTTACCACTTGCTACCTTGCTGTTTTTATATTTTCAGATTACAAAAACCTATATCTACCATCCATATTGCACTTGTATCACCATCTCTTCGCCGAACTAGTGCACCTATACAATTTACCATTGTATTGGGTGTGTTGGGGACACAAGAGACTCTTTGTTATTTGGTTGAAGGGTTGTTTGAGAGAGACCATCTTCATCCTACGCCTCCCACAGATTGATAAACCTTAGGTCATCCACTTGAGGGAAATTTGCTACTGTCCTACAAACCTCTGCACTTGGAGGCCCAACAACGTCTACAAGAAGAAGGTTGTGTATTAGACATCAAGGGGGCCCACGTGGGGTCCACGAGGTAGGGGGCGTGCCCTAGGGGGTGGGCGCACCATGGACCCTCGTGGCCAGGTGGTGGGTCCCCCTCTTGTGTTCTTTGTGCCAATAATTCTTAAATATTCTAGAAAAAAATCATATAAAATTTTCAATACATTTGGAGAACTTCTATTTTCGGGGTATTTTTTAATGCAAGGATAATTCAGAAAACAGATAGAAAATACTATTTTTGCTTTATTTAATCTAAAAAACATAAAGTAAAAAGAGGGTACACAGAGTTGTGCTTTCTAACTTCATCCATCTCATGCTCATCAAAAGGAATCCGGTAACAAGGTTGATCAAGTCTTGTTAACAAACTCTTTCCGAATAACATGAAACAAGAGAATTTTCGAATAACACTAGGTTACCTCAACGGGGATATGCTTGTCCCCAACAATAAGAATATCATATTTCTTCTTGACAGTAGGAAGAGGAAATTCAAAACCTCCAATAGTAATCATTGGAATTTTTTCAATAGAATTAATACTGTGGACTTGAGGTTGTTTCCTCGGAAAGTGTACCGTATGCTCATTAGCATTAACATAAAAAGTGGCATTGCCTTTGTTGCAATCAATAACAGCCCCTGCAGTATTCAAAAAGGGTCTACCAAGAATAATAGACATACTATCATCCTCGGGAATATCAAGAATAACAAAGTCTGTTAAAATAGTAACATTTGCAACGACAACAGGCACTTCCTCACAAATACCGACAGGTATAGTAGTTGATTTATCAGCCATTTGCAAAGATGTTTCAGTAGGTGTCAACTTATTGAAATCAAGTCTACGATATAAAGAGAGAGGCATAACACTAACACCGGCTCGAAGATCACATAAAGCAGTTTTAACATAGTTTCTCTTAATGGAGCAAGGTATAGTTGGTACTCTTGGATCTCCTAGTTTCTTGGGTATTCCACCTTACAAAGTATAATTAGCAAGCATGGTGGAAATTTCAGCTTCCGGTATCTTTCTTTTATTTTTAACAATATCTTTCATGTACTTGGCATAAGGATTCATTCTAAGCATATCAGTCAAACGCATACGCAAAAAGATAGGTCTAATCATTTCAGCAAAGCGCTCAAAATCCTCATCATCCTTTTTCTTGGATTGTTTAGGAGGAAAACGCATGGGTTTCTAAACCCATGGTTCTCTTTCTTTACGGTGCTTCCTAGCAACAAAGTCTCTCTTATCGTAACCTTGATTCTTTGATTGTGGGTTATCAAGATCAATAGCAGGTTCAATTTCTACATCATTGTTATTGCTAGGTTGAGCATCAACATGAGCATCATCATTAACATTATCACTAGGTTCATGTTCATTACCAGATTGTGTTTTAGCATCAGAAATAGAAATATCATTGGGATTCTCAGGTGTGTCAACAACAGGTTCACTAGAAGCATGCAAAGTCCTATCATTTTTCTTTTTCTTCTTTTTAGAAGGACTAGGTGCATCAACATTAGTTCTCTGATAATCTTGCTCAATTCTCTTAGGGTGGCCCTCAGGATACATAGGTTCCTGAGTCATTTTACCCCCTCTAGTCACAACTCTAACAACATTATCATTTTTCTTATTATTTAATTCATTGAGCAAATCATTCTGAACTTTAAGTACTTGTTTTACTTGCGTGGTAACCATAGAAGCATGTTTACTAATAAGCTTACACTACTAGGAAAAGGGCTATAGCTAATATGGACATTAATGGCACACCATATATGTGGTGCGCCACTGCTATATAGCAGTGGCGCACCTGATACAGGTGCGCCATTAGTGTCCTCATTACTAATGGCGCACCACACACACGGTGCGCCATTACTAACAATTTTTTTCCAAAACTACTAATGGCGCACCAAACACTCCGTGCGCAACTACTAACAATTTTTTTTACTTTTTTTTTCAAAACTAGTAATGGCGCACCGGGGTAGAGTGCACCATTACTAGTTCAAACTAGTAATGGCGCACCACAACCAAGGTGCACCACTACTAACATTTTTTTTGCAAAAATAGTAATGGCGCACCACCTAATAATGCGCCATTAGTAACCAGGGTTACTAATGGCGCATTATTAGGTGGTGCACCATTAGTAACCTGAGACCAGCTAGATATTTTGGACAGCCACCTACCACACCCACTTTCCCCACTTCATTCTCTCCACCTCCTCCTCCAAGCTTGTCTCGGCTGCCTCCTCCTCCTCACCTCATTTGCACCATAGATTCACTCAAATTAAGTGGTTAAATTTCCTTTTTTTTGATAGGTAAGTAAGGGGAAAGCTTCTTTATGTTGTAGATCTAGTTTTTTCTCCCTCCAACAACGTGCACATGCACTTTTTATGGCCTAGATCTACGTATGTTTGTGGTGTTGCATATGTTTGTGTTTGCAGGTACCGGTATTTGAAATGCGATAGTTGCCAATATTTTGCCAGAATGTTGATTCATTTCCGTTTCGGCGAGAATTTGGCACTATGCATTCTTTTTGGTCCTATTTTTAGGCAAAGTCATGCCAAATTTTTTTTGTTCTAAGATATCGTTTTGCTCTACACTGTAGGTGACCATGGTCCGCACGATGACCGAAGGCATCGTGAATAGGTTTTTGAGCTCCGCGAAGGCCGAGATGCTTCAAAAGAATGAGACGGAGATAAGATGTCCGTGTCGAAGATGCAAGCTGAGGAGCCTTATGGACTCGGATTCCGTACAGGTGCGGGACCGCCTGCTCTTGTGTGGTTTCATGGATGGCTATCGGTGGCAAGGTGATGAAGATGATTATGAAGTCGTCCATGGGGGCCGGGCAAGAAATGAGGAAGGGTAGCAAGACAACCGCGGCGAGGGCGGGCGAGAAGACGAAGAATCTCCAGGACATGATCACGAAGTAGATGCAGTACACAGTCATCATGTAGAAGATGCCGGACATGTTGATGAGGAAGATGTCGAAGCAGACGAAGGGCATGATCATGAAGATGAAGATGTCGGAGCAGACGACGATGGACCATCGATGGGCCGGGTGCAGGACCCTCATATTCAAGAGCTGCTTCTCAAGCAGACGGATAATGCAAGAGTTGTCGCCCAGGAGAAAGCCAAGCTGGATCAACTGGAGATAGACGCGGTTACTCCATTGTATGAAGGATGCAGGCCCGAGGATACCCGCCTGAAAGTAACGCTCATGGCTCTGGAGATGAAGGTAAAACACAAAATGACCGACACATGCTTCGACGAGAACATGTCATTCTGGCATGAACGTCTTCCCAAGGGGAACAAGTGCTCGACCAGTTTCGAGGAGGCAAAGAAAATCATGTGTCCTCTGGATTTACCGCATGTGAAATACCATGTGTGCATGAACAATTGCATCATTTATCGGGACGAGCACGTGGAGTCTACCATATGTCCGGTGTGCAGCGTCACTCGATACAAGAAGAGGAAGAAAGCTCCTCGAAAAGTGGTGTGGTACTTTTCGATTGCTCCTCGTCTGCAGAGGTATTTCGCGGACCCTAAGCTAGCAAAGCTCCTGAGTTGGCATGCGGATAGGGAGGAGAATAAGCGAGAAGATGACAGAAATGATCCGGAGATAAATAAAAAGACAAGATGCTGAGTCACCCTAGGGATGCGAGCTAGTGGCAAGCGTTGAACTTTGAACACCCAGAATTTGGGGACGATCCAAGGAACATCATGCTGGGCGCGAGCACCGATGGAGTCAATCCGTTTGGCAGCCAGAGAAGCACACATAGCACCTGGCCTGCGTTTGTGTGGATGTACAACCTTCCCCCTGGTTGTGCATGAAGAGGAAGTACATTCACATGAGTATGCTAATTGAAGGGCCGAAACAACCAGGGAACGACATCAATCTGTATCTGGGACTGCTGAAAGAGGAGCTAGACACACTGTGGAAAACGCCAGCCAATACGTGGGACGCCGCAGAGAAAGAATTTTTTCCTATGAGAGCCGCACTGCTCACGATGGTGCACGACTATCTCGGTTACGGATATGTCGCGGGGCAGGTGGTCCGCGGATTTTCTAGATACGTTAGGTGCATGGATGACACAACGTATCGCCAACTAGATAGAGATCCCGGGTCTTCGAAAACCGTGTTCATGGGACATCGAAGGTGGCTTCGCGAAGATGACCCATGGAGAAAACGCAAGGATTTGTTCGATGGTGAAACCGAACCCCGAAGACGCCCGCGTACGAGGAGCGGAGAGGAAATAGACGAGCTGTTGAAAAATTGGAAAGAGTGCCCGGAGCCAGGAAAGAAGCAAAAGGCGCCAGAGCCGCTGCTGAAGGTATGGAAAACGAGGTCTGTTTTCTGGGACTTGCCATATTGGAAGATCCTCCGTGTGCCTCATAGCCTTGATGTCATGCATATCACAAAGAACGTGTGCGAGAGTCAGCTTGGTACCTTGCTCAACATGATAGAGAGCACCAAAGATGGGCCGAAAGCAAGGGCAGACATGAAATCAATGGGCATCAGGGAGGAGCTTCATGCTAATGATGATGATGATGTGGCGAAGCAGGACACGGAAAGTCGTCGCAAAGGCAAAAAGGCCAAGAAGACCGGAAATGACTACCCTCCCGCGTGCTTCACTCTAAGTTAGGAGGAGATCGAGCAGTTTTTCACTTGCCTCATAGGAGTAAAACTTCCTTACAGTTACGCGGGGAAGATAAGCAGATACCTAGACTCAGCGAAGCAGAAGTTCAGCGGGATGAAGTCTCACGACTGTCACGTGCTGATGACGCAGATACTTCCAGTTGCAATCCGTGGGATCATGGACGCGCATGTCCATGAAACGCTATTTGGCCTATGCAACTTTTTCGACATCATCTCTTGGAAGTCGGTTGGCGTGAGGCAACTCAGAAGGCTACAGGAAGAGATCGTGGTGATACTATGCGAGCTTGAGATGTACTTCCCGCCCGCATTCTTTGATGTTATGGTGCATCTGCTGGTCCATATCATGGAGGATATCATCCAACTTGGGCCGACGTTCCTGCACAGCATGATGCCATTCGAAAGGATGAATGGTGTCATCAAAGGATATGTTCGCAACATGTCATGTCCGGAGGGAAGCATAGCCAGGGGCTTTCTGACCAAAGAGTGCATCTCCTACTGCATGAATTATCTAGGCATCGAGAACCCCGTTGGTCTGCCCGTCAACAGGCACCTCGGCAGGCTCGCTGGATGGGGTCACCGCGATGGTTGCCGCGAAATGCATGTCTACTTCAAGGGCCGACTCGCCCACTTTGAAAGAGCAAACCTAGTCGCGCTACTATAGCGACCCGACCTCAAATGGTCAAGTCTCTGTGCTTCAGTGTCATCCCTGGATCGGTAATGCTGACACACACAGTACTCGAAGGGTTTATAACAGAGTAGCAATCACACACTTATTACATCAAATGTCTCAAAAGAGAACTTATTAAAATAAATATGGCTTAAGGCCATCTAATACGATAACATCGGAAGGCTTGGAAGATAAAGTGAGTCCATCAACTCCAACGGTATAGCTGAGCTGCACGACAATGACCTAACGAACCTTACTCCTCGTCTGAAAAGTCGGCAACATAATACGTTGCAGCCCGAAAACGGGTCAGCACATGGAATATGCTGGCAAAGTAACAAAGTAGAGCAAGAACAGAATAATGCTATCACTACATGCATATTTGGCTGGTGGAAAGCTCTATGGTTATAATTTTTGCGAAAAGCCAATTTTTCCCTACAACAAAGGAATAGATTTTAATTTAACTATCATGGTAATTCAAACATCATTGAGAAGGTTCCTCCAACTCAATCCCAATTAAAGTGATTAACAACCCAACAATATTAATTAAGAGTGATGAGATACTTAAGATACTCCAAGTACTAGATACTCAAGATTGTCCATAACCCGGGACACGGCTAACCATGATTAGTTTGTACACTCTGCAGAGGTTTGTGCACTTTTCCCCACAAGACTCGATCTGCTCCGTTGGTTTTCTCTCACTACAGGGTGTTTGAGAAACGGATGACCGAGACACAGTCTTTCAGTAACATTAACTCTCTACTCCGGGTAGACCATACCAAACCTACAAACCCACTACCTGATGATCTACCTCTTCAAGAGCTTCACGTAACTTACTCAACTATGCTAGAGCCCATAATAGCTTGTGGCTGCACACGGAAGTTTCTAGCATGAATCATCTCAGTTCCCTTTGAGCCTGGGTGGCGGTCCATAGGAAGATCACACGGGTACTCCGGTATTTCCAAAAATACAGGCAACACTGGGTACTCCATGTGCCTCAATCCACCCAGATGTGTATTTAAGTTTCCACCTTAAGTTAAACCATTAATTATCAATTTCACATCTGTCATGGATTTCACTCACCCAAACCACGTCTACGAGCATAACATAGTAATATAAGCAACGCGTAGAAGTAACTCCAAGGGTTTGAATGTAATAGGGTAATAGGTTCTACCTCATCAACTACTTCCCAACCCACATGTTAATGACATCCTAATCATGCAATGTTTGAGGATTGGAACTAATGCATAAAAACTGGGTGATAAAGGAATATGATCAAAGTGTTACTTGCCTTGCTGACGATCCGCGTAACCTAGAGACTCCAAATAACACGTTTTGCACTCCTGGAATTCTATCGCAAACAAACAATAGCATACATAAGCAACAATCAAAGAAGCACAGGTAAAACTCAAATAAGAAGATCTAACCAAAAAGTTCAACTTAAGAACACCGGTTTGCACAAAGAATCAAACCCAACGGAGCAACGAAACTCAAACGGCGAAAGAAACAAGATCCGTTTACTAATCTAAACTAAGGTCAAACTTTACAGTACCAAAATCTTGTTCAAGTTGGTTAAGCGGAAAGAGGGTCTCGAGGCGAAGATCTAGGTGCTTGAATCACCTGATTCTGACTAACGAGCGAAAAGATAAACTGAAACAAAAATCGGATCATAAATCGCGATCGAAAATAATCGCGGAAAAATATGATAAAAGAAAACTGATGAACAGGTTAACGAACGAGCATTCATTATCCGTAACTAACGAGCGAAAACCGTTCGTTGAAACGAACGTATGGATGGACGTCCGCTAAAAAGAAGAACCGGTAAAAACCGGCAAACCGATCTAAAAAAACGAACTAGGGTTTTTCTTAAAAAAACCGAATTGGTTTTTTAAAAAAAAACGGGCAGCGGCGGAACGGCGCGTTACCTCTCTGGCGAGGCTCCGGCGAGGCGGGGCTCGGT
>NC_057803.1:18784044-18792828 GCF_018294505.1 Triticum aestivum
GGCGGCGGCTGCGGGCTGCGGCGGCGGCGGCTTGCGGTGGTGGTGGCGGGGGGGCAGCTTATAAAGGGGCGGGGCAGGGTGGCTTGGAGGAGGGGGCAAGGCGGCGGGGAGGAGGAGTCCGGCTTGGACTCCGGTCTGAGTCGGTGGCGGCGGCGCGTGCGGCTCCGCGCGGGAGACGGCGGCGGTGGGAGTTGGGCCGGCGGCTGGGCTTCGGCCCAGTCGGCCTAGGCGCAGTTTTTTTTAAAACAATTCCGCCGAACAGAAAAAAATCCTAGAAAATAAAATAAAAATGTAAAAATGCCAAAATAAATTTTCACCGTCTAAATAAAATATTTAGAACAAGATGAACATTTTCTTAGCCCTAAAATGCAATTTTGAAAACGTGCAATTTTTCTAATGCAAACAAAATCCAAGTAAAATCAAATAAATGATTTTAATATTTTTCCTCCAATATTTCAGTAATTTGGAGAAGTCATATTATCTCCTCTCATATATTAATATGAAATATTTTTGGAGAGAAAAATAATCAAAATCAAAAATCCTCATTTCATTATTTGCTAAAAATCAAATATGAAAACCGGGAAATTCCCCAACTCTCTCCGAGGGTCCTTGAGTTGCTTAGGATTTCGAGGATTGTGAAACGAAAATGCAATAAAATATGATATGCATGAATGATCTATGTATAACATTCCAAATTGAAAATTTGGGATGTTACGAACCTACCCTCCTTAAGATGAATCTCTCCCTCGAGATTCGGGTTGTCTAGAAAATAGGTGTGGGTGGTCCTTGCGGAGATCATCCTCTCGTTCCCATGTGGCTTCATCCTCGGTATGGTGGCTCCACTGAACTTTGCAAAACTTGATAACCTTGATGTGGGTGACTCAGCTAGCAAACTCAAGAATCTTAACTGGCTTTTCCTCATAAGTCAAATCACTTTCCAACTGAATCGCCTCCAAGGGTACTGTATATCTTAACGGTATATCGGCCATCTCAGCATGACACTTCTTCAACTGCGAAACGTGGAACACGTCATGAACTCCTGACAGTCCTTCAGGTAACTCCAACTTGTAGGCAACTTCTCCCATTCGTTCCAAAACACGATACGGTCCTACAAATCTCGGGGCTAACTTTCCTTTAACTCCAAAACGTTTCACTCCTCGCAAGGGGGATACTCGCAGATATGCTCTATCTCCAATTTCATAGGTTACCTCCTTGCGTTTCGAATGTGCATAACTCTTCTGCATGGACTGAGTAATCTTCAGTCTATCACGAATCAGCTTAACTTTCTCTTTAGACTCCTTGATCAAGTCTGGTCCAAACAACTGTCGGTCTCCTACTTCATCCCACATTAACGTCGTTCTGCACCTTCGTCCGTACAGGGCTTCGAACGGTGCCATCTTCAAACCGGCTTGGTAGCTATTGTTGTATGAGAACTCTGCGTAAGGAAAATTGTCATCCCAACTAGATCCATAATCTAGCGCACAGGCTCTCAACATGTCCTCCATAATCTGATTGACTCTCTCTGTCTGCCCATCCGTCTACGGGTGAAACATTGTACTGAACTCTAGTCTTGTTCCCAAAGTCTGGTGTAACTGATGCCAAAACTTTGAGGTAAACTGCGTTCCTCTATCCGATACGATGGTCCTCGGAACTCCATGCAGACATACGATCCTGGACATATATATCTTGGCCAACTTCGCACTGGTATAAGTGGTTTTCACTAGGATAAAGTGATCCACTTTGGTCAAGCGATCAACTACTACCCATATGGAATCATATCCCGATTTGGTCCTAGGCAATCCGATGATAAAGTCCATGCCAAGTTTATCCCACTTCCATTCGGGTATCGGCATAGGCTGTAACAATCCTACCGGCTTTTGATGCTTTGCCTTCACTCTTTGACATACATCACATACGGCTACACACTCGGCAATATCCTTCTACATACCTATCCACCAGAATCGTTCCTTCAAATCCAAATACATCTTGGTGTTTCTGGGGTGTATCGAGTATGGTGAATCATGAGCCTCCTGAAGTATTAACTTCCTGATTTCTGCGTTATTGGGCACGTATATCCGGTCCTCAAACCATAAGGTATCATGTTCATCCTCACAAAAACCTTTGGCCTTTCCTTCGCTCATTTTCTCCTTTATCTCGGCAATCTCTTTGTCCTTCTGAGCTTCTCGAATCTTGCCCAACAATGTAGACTGAACCTCCATTATTGCAACAAAACCTCTTGGTACAATCTCTAATAGAAGTTCCATGATATGCTCTGCTAACTCCTTTGGCACTCCCTTACTTGCAAGGATATTAGCATAACTCTTCCGGATCAAAGCGTTTGCTACGACATTGGCCTTTCCTTCGTGATAGTGCAGCTTCATGTCATAATCCTTTATAAGCTCCAACCATCTCCTCTGCCTAAGGTTCAATTCCTTCTGTGTGAAGATGTACTTCAAACTCTTATGATCCATGGTAATGTCTCCAAGTCTTCAATGCATGCACTACGGCCGCTAACTCCAAATTATGCGTGTCATAATTCAACTCGTGAGGTTTTAGTTGTCGCGAGGCATATGAAACAACTCTTCCGTCCTACATAAGCACACATCCAAGTCCTAAGCGAGAGGCATCGCAATACACTTGGAAATCCTTATGTATATCTGGCAGTGTCGGCACTGGGGTTGTAGTCAAACGTTTCTTCAAGTCCTGGAAACTTGCCTCGCAATCTTCCGTCCATTTACACTTGGTATCCTTCTTCAATATCTCCGTCATTGGCTTCGCAATCTTTGAAAAATTCTCAATGAATCTCCGATAGTAACCCGCGAGTCCAAGAAAACTACGGATCTCGCTAACTGAAGTGGGTGCCAACCATTCAGTGACTGACTGGACCTTGGTGGGGTCTACTGCTATACCTTCTCCTGATATAACATGTCCAAGGAATCTAACTTCCTTCAACCAAAACTCGCATTTGGTGAACTTGGCATACAACTGATGTTCCCTGAGTTTCTCGAGAACAAATCGCAAATGCTCCTTGTGCTCCTCTTCATTCTTCGAGTATACCATAATATCATCAATAAACACCACAACAAACTTTTCCAAATATTCCATGAATACCTTGTTCATCATGCTCATGAAATAGGCAGGGGCGTTGGTCATTCCAAACGACATGACCGTATACTCATATAATCCATAACACGTGGTGAATGCTCTCTTTAGTATATCTTTCTCTCGAATCTTCAATTGATGGTACCCCGATCGCAAACCGATCTTCGAAAACACCTTAGCTCCTTGCAGCTGATCAAATAGATCATTGATCATCGACAGTAGGTACTTGTTCTTGATCTCACTTCATTCAAGGCCCGATAATCAACAACCATTCTTAGGGATTTATCCTTCTTCTCAACCAAAAGCACTGGGGCTCCCCAAGGTGATGAACTCCTTCGAATGTAACCTTTCTCCAATAACTCCTTGATCTGTTTCTTAATCTCCTCCAGATCATTTGCGGGCATCCGATAGGGTCTCTTGGATATTGGCCCTGTACCTGGCAATAGCTCTATCAAAAACTTGATGTCTCGATCTAGTGGCATGCCTGGTAACTCTTTTGGAAAAACATCCGGGTAATCCCTCACTAAAGGCACTTCCTCCTGATCAACTCCTGTGAGGGTATTCACTTGGCTCCTCCTAGGCACATGCCTAGATACATACTTAATCCTTTTTCCCTCTAGGGTGGTGAGATAAATCATCTTACTAGCACAGTCAATACTCCCTCCATACTTTGACATCCAGTCCATGCCTAATATCACATCCAATCCTTGTGACTCCAAGATAATTAGGTCGGACGGAAAAACATGGTTTCCAATGGTTAGGGGTATCTGGTCGCACCATCGACTAGCCATATACTCTGCTCCAGGTGAACTTACTAAGAGAGGGGTCCTAAGGGTTTGGGTTGGTAGTTTAAACTTATCCACGAATCCCCTTTATATGTATGAATGCGATGCACCAGTATCAAATAGAACAAGCACGGTAAATGACTTAACCAAAAACTTACCTATAACCGCGTCTGGCTGCTCTTCAACCTCCTCCACGTTAACGTGGTTCACTTGTCCTTTGTTGAATGGATTGGGCTTCTTCCCAGCGCTCCCATTTCCGTTTCCATTCTTTCCTTCAGGGCACTCCGTGGCATAGTGTCCAGTATCCCCGCACTTAAAGCAAGTAACGTGACTTAAATCTCTTTTGGCGGGTGTGGCTGGATTGGGGCAGTTCTGATTGTTATTGGCTCTGTTCCCATTCCCATTCTTAGTACCATTGTGGTTATGCAATCCTCCTCCGGTGTGGTTATGACCTCCATGGTTATGTACAAGTCCTCCCGGGTTCGGGGTTAGGCGAGGCTTCTGCTGAGCTCCTGAGTTATACCTCCCTTGTCCATACTTCCTCTTACGGCTCTCAATCTGCTGCTGCTTCCCTTCAATCATAAGAGCCTTATCTACCAACTCCTGGTAGTTGTTGAAGGTTGCTACCATCAACTGCATACTCATCTCATTATTCAGCCCTTCCATAAACTTCTCCTGCTTCGCGGCATCTATGGCCACATCGTCAGGGGCATAACGAGATAGCTTGCTAAACTCATCCACGTACTGAGCCACAGTACGGTTCCCCTGGCGTAAGTTGCGAAACTCACGCTTCTTCAGATTCATGGCTCCAGTTGAGACATGGGTTGTGCGGAAAGCTTGCTGAAATTGGTCCCATGTCACCGTGGCTATGGGGTAGGTGACAGTGTAATTCTCCCACCATGATGCTGCTGGTCCATCCAACTGATGTGCGGCAAAATGCACCTTCTCAGCATCAGTGCATCCTGAAGTGGTTAACTCCCTTCCAATCCTGCGGATCCATCATCTGCTACTATAGGCTCGATGCTACTGGAAAACACCGGCGGTTGTAACCTTAGAAAACGGGCTAGGTTGTCCACTGGCGGGTTGTTGTTGTTGTTGTTGTTGTTGTTGTTGTTGTTGTTGTTGTTGTTGTTGTTGTTGTTGTTGTTGTTGTTGTTGTTGTTACCCTGGTTCTGAACTAGCAATTGCATCAAGGTGTTCTGCTTCTGGATCAACTGAGTGAGCTCCAGCGGGAAGGAAAAACCGGGGTCATGTCTCGGAGGCATCTGATGGGTTTAGATGCAAGAGATTAGAATTGAATGAGGTCTAATGAGAAGGAACTACCCATATGCACATGAGACAAACACAATCATTTCACTCAATCAATCAAGCAAGGGCATACAAGCGGTCTAGAACTATCGCAAAAGTGCTCAACTACTACTGAATACATGGGGGAATACTACTAATCATTGGGTGGTCATCTAGAAATTTTGATCGGCAGACGACTCCATGATATCTGCTCCAACTTCATCTTCAAAGTCATCATCACTAGGGTCAGAGTCGGTGTCGTCGATGATGATGTAATCCTCTGGACGAATCTCCTTGGGTTCTTCATCTTCTTCTACTGTAGTGGGGTCTCCCATGAATATTCCGATCTTCTTAATCAGGTCGTCATTCTTCTCCAGTAGTGTCACAATTTCCTCCTCATATCCATCGAGTGTAGACTTAAGTTCTTCTTCCAGCTCGATGATCCTTGTCTTCGCCTTCTTAAAATCTATCATGTCTGCGCACATCTGATTCTCCTGGCGTCGAATGTGTTGGTTTAACTCCTGAAAGCTGCAATTGATCTATCCTTCCTGGTGCTGATCATCTCCCATTGCTCGTCTCGGTGCCCACATATCTAGTAGATAGTGTCCTTAAGATCTTTGTGATATACTTCTCCAATACGTCCCATGGTGATGTGAGTTGCCATACTCTTTCCTAAACTCCAGGTTGGTGCGTCGAAGGAAAATTCTATAGGTTTAGTGACTGGCGTGAAGGTCCTTCCTGGAAATTGAACTTGAATCATCCATCGCTCCTCTTCTGGTAAAGTGGCGTTGTATGTCCCGGTGAAGCTTGGTATTCCAATGTTCAAGTACCTAGTCACTTCCTTCAAGTTTCGTCCAAAAGGTGCATCTTCGTTCGGTTGTGCAAACTTGTTCCTTGCATCCACCATCCTAAAGAGTGGAAAATGGAGAGGAGTCAGAAATGAGAAGAGAATAGTGATCTAGGACTTTAGCTTAGTGGTCGTGTCCTACACTCAGCGTGTGCTCTGATACCATCTTTGTAGCGACCCGACCTCATACGGTCAAGTCTCTGTGCTTCAGTGTTATCCCTGGATCGGTAATGCTGACACATACAGTACTCGAAGGGTTTATAACAGAGTAGCAATCACACACTTATTACATCGAATATCTCAAAAGAGAACTTATTACAATAAATATGGCTTAAGGCCATCTAATACAATAACATTGGAAGGCTTGGAAGATAAAGTGAGTCCATCAACTCCAACGGCATAGCTGAGCTGCACGGCAACGACCTAACGAACCTTACTCCTCGTCTGAAAAGTCTGAAACATAATACGTTGCAGCCCGAAAATGGGTCAGCACATGGAATATGCTGGCAAAGTAACACAGTAGAGTAAGAACAGAATAATGTTATCACTACATGCATATTTGGCTGGTGCAAAGCTCTATGGTTACAATTTTTGCGAAAAGCCAATTTTTCCCTACAACAAAGGAATATATTTTAATTTAACTATCATGGTAGTTGAAACATCATTGAGAAGGTTCCTCCAACTCAATCCCAATTAAAGTGATTAACAACTGTCGTGGTATTCTCACGGGGGGGGGGGGTGCAAGACGACATATGCCACAAGGTGGCTTCGTGTGAGGGCAAGACTGCTACCGGAATATCTAGGGACGGGTATGCGAGTATCACGCGCTAGTTTACCCAGGTTCGGGGCTCTCCGAAGAGATAACACCCCTACTCCTGCATGTCTGAGTATATGTGGTATATCTGGTACAGAGTTGCTCCTGAAGCTGTATCTCGGGCATGCGTGCCCATGGCCGAGTGGCCGTATGAACTAGTGGCCATGCATGTGTGTGTGTGCTAGCTAGCTGTCTTGCTAGCTAGCATGCATGCGTGAGGCCCCCTGATGGATGGATGGAGCTAGCTTATATAGTGGTAGGCATGGGTGGTGGTAGCGTTGGTTGTAAGCTACCTTGGGTAGCTTACAAACCAAGCTATGTAGTGGCATGGTCTAGGCATGGTGCATGTCATGCTTGTCCCCTGGGGTACTTTATAAATCAGTACCCATGGGACACAGTACACTGTAGATGACATCACAGTATGGTCATCCCGTCGGTGTCTCGTCAGGCTGCAGTTGACTTCGGGCAGTCGGCCTGGCGGAGGAATCGGCAGCCAGCAGTCGGTCTGGTGGAGGAGTCGGTAGCCAGCAGTCGGCCTCGTGGAGCAGTCGGCAGCCAGCAGTCGGCCTGGTGGAGGAGTCGGCAGCCAGCATTCGGCCTGGTGGAGCAGTCGGCAGCCAGTAGTCGGCCTGGTGGAACAGTCGGCAACCAGCAGTCGGCCTGGTGGAGCAGTCGGCAGCCAGCAGTCGGCCTGGTGGAGCAGTCAGCAGCCAGCAGTCAGCCGCCGGCCAGGTAGTTGGACTGAAGGGCTTTGCTAGCCCCGATGTCTTGAACTCTTGTCTCGCCATCTTCGGGGTATCCGTGTCCAATTACTCCGACAGTAGCCCCCAAGCCTCCGGGCAACTTGGTAAAGTTGGGCGGAGGTTTTTTGGCAAGTGTTCATGGAAATGATCATGAAAAAGACAAAGTTAGTCCACACAGATATATCAAATGTTTGCTTTAAGCATTGCAAGTTTAATGCAGAGGGTGCCGACTCGGTTTCGTTCGAGCCCCCTTAATCTTTTTCGTGTTCCCTCCACTTTTTGGCTTGTGCTCTTGCTTGCCGGGCAGCCGCTCTGCGGTCTGTGGCTGAGAGTGGGCCGCGAAGTGGAGTGTACAGTACTCAGAGTCTGGGAGCAGATTCAACCAAGTAGATACTTGTAAAGGAAACGGCCAGATCGCCCGATCCGTTTATCTTCCCGGACGTCTTTCGCGTGGGTGGCCTCCAGCGTTCACTCTTGCTAGTCGGACAGCCGCTCTGCGGTCTGTGACTAAGAGTGGGCCTTTGATACCGCGCACGGTACTAAGCCGTCTGCGGGAACTAACGTCTCAGGCCAAGCGGCCAGCCCCCGGGCCAACTCTGGTTGGCGCCGGGGTGAACAGTGATGTAACTATAATAAAATGCGGAGATAGCCCCTGAGCATCGCTCGGGGTTATCCGTGCTCTTGCGGTGCAAAAAATATGCGGGTGAGGAACTCACACTGATTTTCGTGTAGTCGAGACGGAGGTTGAGCCTCCGGGTGCTCGAAGGGGTCCCGGCCGGTCAGGCTCGACCGGCCAGGCGGCGATGCATCTTGCAGCACCTATCTTCTTATTTTTCTCTTCTGCCGGCTGTTCGGAGCCGGACAAAATTCTTCTCTTATTTGCAATCTTCCATGGGGGCGCGCCAGCGCACCCACTGGGTGTAGCCCCCGAGATTCGGGCCGACTGCTGAGCAGTCGGGCCGGATCTTCCGGCAACTACTTTGTCTTCTTCTTTGCGGGGGCGCGTCAGCGCACCCGCTGGGTGTAGCCCCCGAGATCTGGGGCGACTGCTGAGCAGTCGGGCCGGATCTCCCGGCAACTACTTTGTCTTCTTTTCGCGGGGGCGCGTCAGTGCACCCGCTGGGTGTAGCCCCCGAGATCTGGGCCGACTGTTGAGCTGTCGGGCCGGATCTCCCGGCAACTTCTTTGTCTTCTTCTTCGCGGGGG
>NC_057803.1:18793191-18796936 GCF_018294505.1 Triticum aestivum
CGGATCTCCTGGCAACTACTTTGTTTTCTTCTTCGCGAGGGCGCGTCAGCGCACCCGCTGGGTGTAGCCCCCGAGATCTGGGCTGACTATTGAGTTTTCGGGCTGGATCTCACGGCAACTACTTTATCTTCTTCTTCGCAGGGGCGCGTCAGCGCACCCGCTGAGTGTAGCCCCCAAGATTCAAGCCTAGGCTCGATCGGCCAGGCGTCGAGGCGAACAGGCAGCAGTGTCGGCGCTCTTGCCGGCCAGATGTTGAAGCAGGCAAGCAAGCCGGGTCGCGTCTAGCCGTCCGAGTTGCGAAGCAGACGGACGGACAGACGGACGTTTTCTCTTTTCTTCTCTTATAGCAGGCGGACGTATGAGCTGCTCTTTCTTGTTTTTTTTGTCCGACTGCATGTGAGCAGCCGGACGCCACCAGTCGGCCTCAGCTTTTCTCTTCAGCCGGCAAGCAGGCACTCGGCCTCTTCTTTGTTTGGGCAGCCGACATCTCTTTTCCACCCAGCCCAATTTCATTTTTTTCCTTAGCTAGCAGCCGGCCCGACTTTTCCTCCAGCCGTCCACACTCTTTTTCTTTCTTTATTCCCTTCGGGCACTCGACGGCAGCAGTCGGCTGGAGCGGGGGCGCAGCAGGGGAGGCCGACTGCAGACCAACCGCTGGCGAAGGGACACGCGCGGGCGCGGGAAGCCGGCCCGGAGCCACGGCCGGCTGGGCGAGGCGGACCCGGCGGCGCTGCAGGGCGCGGGGACGCGGCCGGGCCAGCACGGAGGGGCGGTGCCCGCAGGGAACCCGTGCAGGGACGGCCCACGGAGTCGGCGCGCGGAGCACCCGGCGCGGAGCAGGGCGGGCGCGGGGCTATGCAGGGCAGGAGCCGGCCCAGAGCAGCGGCCGACTGGAGGTTGAGGCGCGGGGCGGGAGCTGGCCCGAAGCCGCGGCCTACTGGAGGCGAAGGCGCGAGCCGGCAGCGCTGCAGGGAGGCCGGGGAGGAGCCTGCGTGGGGGCGAGGGGAGACGAGCCGACTAGCGGACAGGCCGGACCCGCCGTTGCTGAGGTCGAGGATGAGGCAGCGCGTGGAGGAGGGCGAAGCCGACGAGCAGTCGGTCGTGCTCGGAGCCGGCCAGCGAGCGCGAGCCGTCGGGTACGTGCGGAGGAGTGACTCCAGGTGCAGGCGCGAGGCGACGATGGAGGACCGGAGAGGACCACTTCGGCGCGGCGGGGTGCGGACAGCCGATGCGGCGCCGGCGTGCGGAGCAGCGGGCGCGGAGTAGGCGGCCCGGGCAGGAGCACGCGCGGGGATGCAGTCTGTGGGGACGCATGAAGCCGGCGGGCGCGGGTCGCGCGTTGCCGGGTGCCGGCGAGGCCGGAGCCGGCAGGGGCGCCAGACCTCGGGCGCGGGCGGAGAGGAGCTAGGCCGGGCGAGATCGAGGCAGCCGGCCAGCGCGCACAGCCACTGGACGTCCCCGCATGCATTTGAACCGGGCTAGCTAGCAAACTACTAGTATGCATGCAGTCCAATCCATCGGGTTTGCTTAGCTAGCTAGCTAGCCATGCACAAAGGCGTGCATGCACAGTAGCGACAGCGAGGCGTGGCAGTAACTATAGCTACAACGAAACATTGCATGGCGGCAATTGTGGCCACAGCGAAGCATGGGAGCATCTACAGCTACAGTGAGGCAGGCGGGCTAGCTCACTATGGAGGCAGGGCAAAAGCCGTGGGAGTGGATGAGGACAGCATGCGAGCACCGGCCACCGCGAAGAGGCCGACGGCGACGCAGCTGGCCGGAGCGAAGCAACGCAGAGGAGCAGGCGCACAGCTGTGGGTGGAGCAGCGCGCGGATGGATGCGGCCAACGGAAGCGAGGCGGCCGCGACGCATGTGCGCGGACAGAGACGGCGCGGAGCCGGGGCCGAAGCGGCACTCGCGGACTAATGATGGGTGACGAAGATGCACCACCCAGCACGAACGCGCCGAGGGCGTGCTCATGTAGAGCCCTCGGCCAGCGCCGGACAGGTGACGACATCGCGGTGATGATAAAGATGGCAAGGCCGACGGCGAGGACGCGTCGCCCCTCGTGGCCGCTCTGGGGGCATGTTGATGTCGGGCCCCCGAGCGCTACCAGAGAGATGACGGCGACGTCGCGGCAGAGATGACGAAAATGGTCCCGCCCGAACTACGAAACCAGCAGCAGTGTGGTAGCATAGTACCGCCCCACGGTGGGCGTCAAATGACGTGGTATTCTCACGGGGGGTGCAAGACGACATATGCCACAAGGTGGCATCGTGTGAGGGGAAGACTGCTGCCGGAATATCCAGGGACGGGTATGCGAGTATCACGCGCTAGTTTACCCAGATTCGGGGCTATTCGGAGAGATAACACCCCTACTCCTGCATGTCTGAGTATATGTGGTATATCTGGTACAGAGTTGCTCCTGGAGCTATATCTCGGGCATGCGTGCCCATGGCCGAGTGGCCGTATGAACTAGTGGCCATGCATGTGTGTGTGTGTGTGCTAGCTAGCTGTCTTGCTAGCTAGCATGCATGCGTGAGCCCCCCCTGATGGATGGATGGAGCTAGCTTATATAGTGGTAGGCATGGGTGGTGGTAGCGTTGGTTGTAAGCTACCTTGGGTAGCTTACAAACCAAGCTATGTAGTGGCATGGTCTAGGCATGGTGCATGTCATGCTTGTCCCCTGGGGTACTTTATAAATCAGTACCCAGGGGACACAGTACACTGTAGATGACATCACGGTATGGTCGTCCCGTCGGTGTCTCGTCAGGCTGCAGTTGACTTCGGGCAGTCGGCCTGGCGGAGGAATCGGCAGCCAGCAGTCGGTCTGGTGGAGGAGTCGGTAGCCAGCAGTCGGCCTCGTGGAGCAGTCGGCAGCCAGCAGTCGGCCTGGTGGAGGAGTCGGCAGCCAGCATTCGGCCTGGTGGAGCAGTCGGCAGCCAGTAGTCGGCCTGGTGGAACAGTCGGCAGCCAGCAGTCGGCCTGGTGGAGCAGTCGGCAGCCAGCAGTCGGCCTGGTGGAGCAGTCAGCAGCCAGCAGTCAGCCGCGTGATTAACAACTGTCGTGGTATTCTCACGGGGGGGGGTGCAAGACGACATATGCCACAAGGTGGCTTCGTGTGAGGGCAAGACTGCTACCGGAATATCTAGGGACGGGTATGCGAGTATCACGTGCTAATTTACCCAGGTTCGGGGCTCTCTGGAGAGATAACACCCCTACTCCTGCATGTCTGAGTATATGTGGTATATCTGGTACAGAGTTGCTCCTGAAGCTGTATCTCGGGCATGCGTGCCCATGGCCGAGTGGCCGTATGAACTAGTGGCCATGCATGTGTGTGTGTGCTAGCTAGCTGTCTTGCTAGCTAGCATGCATGCGTGAGGCCCCCCTGATGGATGGATGGAGCTAGCTTATATAGTGGTAGGCATGGGTGGTGGTAGCGTTGGTTGTAAGCTATCTTGGGTAGCTTACAAACCAAGCTATGTAGTGGCATGGTCTAGGCATGGTGCATGTCATGCTTGTCCCCTGGGGTACTTTATAAATCAGTACCCAGGGGACACAGTACACTGTAGATGACATCATGGTATGATCGTCCCGTCGGTGTCTCGTCAGTCTGCAGTTGACTTCGGGCAGTCGGCCTGGCGGAGGAGTCGGCAGCCAGCAGTCGGCCTGGTGGAGGAGTCGGCAGCCAGCAGTCGGCCTGGTGGAGGAGTTGGCAGCCAGCAGTCGGCCTGGTGGAGCAGT
>NC_057803.1:18797146-18825149 GCF_018294505.1 Triticum aestivum
CAGCAGTCGGCCTGGTGGAGGAGTCGGCAGCCAGCAGTTGGCCTGGTGGAGCAGTCGGCAGCCAGCAGTTGGCCTGGTGGAGCAGTCAGCAGCCAGCAGTCGGCAGCCAACAGTCGGCCTGGTGGAGCAGTCGGTAGCCAGCAGTCGGCCTGGTGGAGCAGTCAGCAGCCAACAGTCAGCCGCCGGCCAGGTAGTTGGACTGAGGGGCTTTGCTAGCCCCGATGCCTTGAACTCTTGTCTCGCCGTCTTCAGGGTATCCGTGTCCAATTACTCCGACAACAACCCAACAATATTAATTAAGAGTAATGAGATACTTAAGATACTGTGACATCCGGATAGTTAAACTACAGTAATCCTATACTAATGTTGCCACGTTATCACATTTACTGTTGCTAAGTCCCACGTTCATTCAAGTAAATAAAAAATTCAAATTGCAAGTGAGAAAACATTTCTTCAAATGGTCAAACAAAAATGTTTACAATATTATAAATAATCCCCTGATATTTTTCAAAGAGGAACTAACATTTAATGAATTTTTAAATTACCCCTAGAAATATTTTAGTGGATGAGCGGAATTAAATAAACACGTTTTAATTCAAATATAATTTTGAACGGCTCCAACTGACCTCAAAACCTTTTGTGCAACCCTGTAAGATAGCCTAGTATTTATGTGCTAAGTCTCACAATTAAAAAAATCACCTAACCACAAAAAGTAAATGCATAATATTAGAGAAAACTATGAAACAATAAATAAAATAATAAAATGATAAGGCCTGCATTACTATGCACTTGTAGCCCAGTGCTACAGTGCCAGCCCAAGCCCACAATGCCTTTTTCCTATCCTATGTACAGAAGCTGGGAGGCCATGGCGTGGTGGATGCGTGCCCGTCATCCAGGCCGACGACTGACGTCGTGTCAAGCATCCGGCGGAACCCCGTGATGGATAAGAACACCCCGCACGCCCTGGACAAATCCTAGATGCTTTCCCCTCACCCCTCGCCTCACTCTCTCCCTCATAGTACCCCACCGCGCCGCTGCCGCCATGGTCGTCATCGTCGCCGCGGCCACCGACTTCCCCGACGCCTGAAACGCTGTCCAGCAGCTTCCTCACCTTCTTATCATTCGACTACGCCCACCAAATCGAGTTGAGCCGTCCCGTATGCTCGCCATCGAGCACATCTTCGTCGTGTACATCGTCGGCGTTCGGCGTCGTTTGCCGCTACTCCGGTCCGTCCCCGGCCTCCCCGAGCTCATCATCGAACTCGCAGTGAGCTTTTCCTCCTGATCCCCTCTCCCCCGGTCTTAATCCATGCCGTATGACGCCGCCCCGCCACCATGGCCGAAGATCGCCATGGCCGTGTCTACACTCCTTCACACTCACAGCACCGCGGTCCGCGCTCTCGCGCAAGCCCTGGCCGCGCCTACCACGCGCGTGTCCAGCCGCGTCGCCCAACTCTCCACTACCCCCTCGCTCGTCTCCTGCTACTGCTACACAACGCGCCTTCCTGCTGCCTTCCAGCGTCGCCGCTGCTGGCGCCTCCCGCTGCCGCCGGTGCCGACAGCTTGCCTCCTCCGCCGCGCGTGGTGCGTCGTTGCTCCGACTGCTGCTGCCCCCCCTCCTCGCGTCTCCTTGTTGTCCGCCGGTGCTGGCCGCACTCACAGCCTCGGCCTCTGCCGCGCTCGCGCGTGCACGCCCGCCTCCCCCCGATCTTCTCTGTCCTGCTAGATCGGGCCGGCCCTTTTCTAATTGGGGTTAGATTAGGCCTAACCCCCCTGATATTGATAATCCCACCCTATTAAAAATATTAGAAGTAGTTAAACAAAAGAAAAGAAAAGCCCTAGACAATGACAGGTGGGACCCCGGGGACCACGTTGACCAGTCAACGGGTCAACGTTGACGGCTGACTAGGCAGTCAACGGGGCCCATTGTCAGCCCCTGGTACAACGTTGGTTGCACTGGACCAGGTGCACCTAGCCTTTTTCTTTTATTTTATTTGAAATTAAATAAATTCCAGAAATTCTAAAAATGACTTAAAACTTTAGAAAATCATATAAAATTAACCGTAGCTCAGATGAAAATACTTTCTACATGAAAGTTGCTCAGAACGACAAGACGCTTCCAGATACGCAGCCCGTTCGTCCGCTACACATCCCTAGCATAGTAAACACACAACTTTCCCCCTCCGGTTCATCTGTCCGAAAACGCGAGACTTCAGGAATACTTTCCCGGATGTTTTCCCCCTTGGACGGTATCACCTATCCCTGCGTTAGCTCACCCCTAGCACTACGTATTGCCATGTTATACTTTGTGATGCTTTGTTTGCTCTGTTATTTATTGTGTTTCCCCTCCGTTACTTCTTTCCGGTACCGCTGCTTATGCCCCTGTGATAGACTACATCGACGACGACCCCTCTCTCTTTCTAGAGCAACCAGGCAAGCCCCCCCTTTGATCACCAGATATCGCCTACTCTTCTCTCTACTTCTTGCATTAGAGTAGTGTAGCATGTTACTGCTTTCCGTTAATCCTATCCTGATGCATAGCCTGTCCTTGCTACTACTGTTGTTACCTTTACCTGCAATCCTAATGCTTAGTATAGGATGCTAGTTTATCATCAGTGGCCCTACATTCTTGTCTGTCTGCCATGCTATACTATCGGGCCTTGATCACTCGGGAGGTGATCACGGGTTTATACTATATACTTTATACATGATACATGTGATGACTAAAGTCGGGTTGGCTCGAGGAGTACCCGCGGTTGATTCACGTATTGGGGGCTGGAAGGACATACTTTCCCGACGGCCCTTTGTGTGGATCTTTGTGGCGATGCGACAGGGCAGGTCGAGACCACCTAGGAGAGAGGTGGTCCTGGCCCTGGTTGGCGTTCACGGTTATTTCAAGATAACACGTTTAACGAGATCTTGGTATTTGATCTATGTCTGGCCTCTGGCCTATACGCACTAACCATCTATGCGGGGACAGTTATGGGCACTCGACGTCGTGGTATCAGCCAAAGCCTTCGTGACATCAGCGATTGAGCGGCGCGCCGGGTTGGACTAGAATGCCTGCTCTTGTATAAGGGAGGCTAGGTCTGCTCCCCGGCCGCCCTCGCAACATGCAGGTGTGCAATGGGCGATAGGCCCAGACCCCTGCGCCATAGGATTTAGACCGGCGTGCTGAACTCTCTGTTGTGCCTAGGTAGGGCTGCGACGTGTTGATCTTTCGAGGCCGGGCATGACCCAGGAAAGTGTGTCCGGACAAAAGGGATCGAGCGTGTTGGGAAATGTGGTGCACCCCTGCAGGGAAGTTAATCTATTTGAATAGCCGTCATCTTCGGTAACAGGACGACTTGGAGTTGTACCTTGACCTTATGACAACTAGAACCGGATACTTAATAAAACACACCCTTCCAAGTGCCAGATACAACCGGTGATCGCTCTCTCACAGGGCGACGAGGGGAGGATCATCGGTTAGGATTATGCTACACGATGCTACTTGGTGAACTTACCATCTACTCTCTTCTCCTGCTGCAAGATGGAGGTTACCAGAAGCGTAGTCTTCGATAGGACTAGCTATCCCCCCCTCTTATTCTGGCATTCTGCAGTTCAGTTCACATATGATACCCCTTTTCCATTTGATACCAATGCATACATATGTAGTGTAGCTCATTGCTTGCGAGTACTTTGGATGAGTACTCATGGTTGCTTTGCTCCCTCTTTTCCCCCTTTTATACTCGTTTGCTGCAACCAGACGTTGGAGCCCAGGAGCCAGACGCCACCGTCGACGACTACTACTACTACTCGGGAGGTGCCTACTACTACGTGCAGCCCGCTGACGACGACCAGGAGTAGTTTAGGAGGATCTCAGGCAGGAGGCCTGTGCCTCTTTCGATATGTATCCCAGTTTGTGCTAGCCTTCTTAAGGAAAACTTGTTTAACTTATGTCTATGCTCAGATATTGTTGCTTCCGCTGACTCGTCTATGACCGAGCTCTTGTATTCGAGCCCTCGAGGCCCCTGGCTTGTAATATGATGCTTGTATGACTTATTTTATTTGTAGAGTTGTGTTGTGATATCTTCCCGTGAGTCCCTGATGTTGATCGTACACGTTTGCGTGTATGATTAGTGTACGATCGAATCGGGGGCGTCACAAGTTGGTATCAGAGCCGACTGCCTGTAGGAATCCCCCTTACAAACTCCTTGGCCGAAGTCGAGTCTAGACATTACAAAACTTTTTACTAACATGGTTGTGTGCCTTACGGGCCCACGTCGCCATCTGGGTGGTATTAGGATCTTTTACTCCTTGTCTATACTCTGGGACTCTGATCTCTCTTCTATTCGGGTTAAATGAATTTGCTAAACTCTAACATTAGGTTCTCGTAACAACTTTCTCCCGGAGAGCCCCTTGTTACAGATGATGGTCTGCTGCACCAGAAGGATCCGAAGATACTCTTCGATGTTCTCTTGATACTTGGTGCCATCGCTTATGCAATTCCCTTTCATCGATAAACCCCTATGGATAACCATGTATACTCGCCATTCATACAATGTTTCCCAGTTGTTCTTGTTACTACAAGATACCCCAAAATTCTCTCTATTGTTTCGAGAATCCTTTGAGCTTAGTGCCTTGCTGTTCTTTGTCACCTGAATACCCCTACGGATAATTCTCGCACTTGCCGAGTATCCGCTCATCCCCAGTTGATTCAGGTATTTCACAAAAGTCTTCGTAATACCGTTCGTTCTTCGAAAATCCTTAGCAGCTTATTGCTCTTGAAATTCTTGCTTGCTTGCATTATGGTTAATCCCATAAGTATAGTAATCTTATTGGCAGCCCTTGTCATTATGATTTTGAGTCCATTGTTTCAATATCCCGCGAATACTCACAATCCTCAATCAGATCCTAGAATTTATCCTTTCGGCTCAGGCATCATTTTAAGGATGAGCTAGATTTTGACCAATCAAATTGCCATCGATTGTACCCCTAAGGCACCTCAACTTATCCATCCCTAATCAGAGCATTGCTTCTGATCCCTTGTCTTGGAATTCATAATTCCTTTGCATTTGAGCTTTGAGTTAGTCAGTTGTTTCTATAATCTGACCTCCTTGCATTCTTTCTTCCTCTGGTTGAGTACCGATGCTCACATCAGATCCCTTGTGGACCACCAGAACCTTTGTCGGATTTTAACTGACCATGTCCTTCATATTGAATAACCTTGTGAGCCTTTCCATGGGTAAATATTGCCTTTGGTAAATTGTATTCTCTGCTTTGTGAACCATGCTCTACTTTCGAGCTTGTATTATTACTCCGAAGTTTGTGGTATATGTTCCTAAGATGCCCTGATGGGTTGAACCTATGCCTTCCCTAATCCGTGTGAACCCGAAAGATTTCAGGGGTCATACTTATCTGGTATTGCACCAGGTAAAAAAATAAAATTTCAACAACTATTGTAATTTTCGAAATATGAGAGGTGAATGAAAGGTTATGCGTTGAACAAGTGGGAGTCAACCTTGAACCCTGTGTTCATGCCCATGGACCCGATATATAACTTATCATGGAAGCTTCTCTTAAAATAATTATCCCCTTGTTATAAGTTCATCTTGTATCTATGGTGGTTCTGACCATGTTTCTCCTTGATTCCATTTCTCGGCCAAGTTTAAGCATTTGTCTTCTACGGATCAATGCCCCAGTCCAACCTTTATGTTGATCTACCTTCGAGTATATCCCCCTGGTATCTCGAGGATATCAACCGATTACACTATATCTTATGCATTCCTGATGAAGTAGCGCCTTTCCCCGTCATAGTCACTCCATGGGTTCTGGGTTGTCGTCAATCAAGAACACCGATTAGTGAATCGAATCACCCCTGTGATTCAGTACTCCTAGTACTTTGTGGTTGAGAAGATTAATACTCCATCACGTCATTCCTAATCTGATCGACTATATCATTTTGTGCTAAATTTTAACTGTGCTACCTGGTCCTTCTTCCCGGAGCACAATTTTCGATGATGAGATAACCTTATGCCGATCTTCCTCGTCGTATCAGTTCACCTTGAACAACAAGCTTGATTTCAAGTTTGTGTCCTACCCATGGTTCCAATAACCTTCCACTTCATCATTCCTTTGACTTGATGTCGTCACTGATTGATTACATCTTCATGAAATCTATTGACAAATGTGTCATGATCATCATCAACCTTATGAGCTCTTCCAGGATATCAATTGAGTTCATGATGAGAAATACCATCCTTGCCCCCGATGATTTGTGTTATCTTTGACCACTTTATTGCCTTCCGTTCAACACAAACTTGTTCGTGTTTTGTGTTATACCTTGAGATCCCTGCTATCCAACATTTGTTCTTGTTTACCTTGGAGTATTACCATCTTTTAATATCAAGGATGTTGTGAGGACTACTGCACCTCTTAATGGAGTTCTTGGTATTATGATGCTTCTCGCCATCACCATTCTTTTCTTGGCCCCCGTGTTGAGTGAACTCTGTTGTGAGAATTTAATATCTCTAGCAACCCTATTGCTTCAAAGTTAATGGACAATAATTCCAATTTGGTGTACTGGTTGCTAAATCGCCATTCTGATGTTGGTCGTGCAACCCAGCCCATATTTCGGGTGCACCTTTCAACCCATGTTTAATTGTGTATGTTTTCCTCAAACATACATCATTATGTTGTACTGTTTGATCTGACAAATGTTATCTCCTTGTTCACATAGTTGTGGAAATCCATCTTTTGTTAATCTCGATGAATTGTCGCTGATTCCATCAGCCACCTCCTCATCCTCTCGTTGGTTTACTAATGAACTCTTATTTCGGAACTCGCTTCCATAGTTCAATTGCCGATAATCTTACAATGTCACCTCGACAATTTGTGTTGCACCTTTCTTCTCAGGCATCTTGTGTCTGAGTTATCTTGACATCAATCACATCTGAATTTTGGTCAGATATGATGGTTGGAACATATTTCAAGAGTTATAACCTTGATCCTCATATGACCCGGTAAGATGATGTCATGCCTAGCACACTTGATCGGAGGACCTATTGTTATAGTATCTCTCTAGCAATGTTACCCATTCTTTCAAGAGGAAATTGCAAGACTTATACTATATGTTGTTCCTGATGAATCCCTTCGTGTATCCAGAGTCTGTCCTTTGCTTAAAGACCATGTCAATGCTATCTCGAAGCATGTATGTGGTACTCTTATCATCGATAAGAACATTTGAAGCCCAATGTTAAATGTTTCCTGCTCAATTATCCAAACACCGCTGTATGGGTAATGTCATGAAATTACTCTCCCTTACCTAAAGGCTTTTCTACTTTCTATCTTGTCATGGATATCATGCTCTGTTTGTCCTTGGGAAGGAAATACCCCTGAAATATGTGTTTTAACATATTTTCCTTTCCATTGTATGTTTAATCTGATAATCATATTTCCTTCATGTTGGTTTGTTTAACCTTTCTTGTGATCTATATGATCTAAGCAGTAATAAATGCACTACTTATGTAGACACATCAGTGTACAACTTTGTCAGTGAAACCCTGTTTCTACTCTTGATGACATTCCGAAAACCACCGATGGACGAGAACTTTGCCTATTGGTCTGCCTCGTTCAACGAGCAGGAAAATGGTTCTCTTCGTCCCTCGCCCTTGGTACCAATGTTGTTGCCAACATAGCTGACAGGCTATCCTCTGACATGCCTTGCTTACATGATCGTGCAAGACGTCACCGCCCTTCCTACATTTAACCCACATGGTGGGCCCATAACCCACAGTTCCACAGGATCGAAACCTAACTCTCCTGTACACCCCCGGTTTCCCAAGTTATTCCTCGCACTTGACTTCTTATGTAACTCACGGGCCACCTGCCAAGTCATCTATTCGGGTATCGGACGCAATACTTATTCTCGTTGCTCTGAACCCCTTTCACCTTCTAATTAGGCATTGAACGCTTGCATATCCGTTTGAAACTTCTCATGGTACCTCCTTACTTTGCTCTCGATATTTTTGGAGGTTTCAATTCGAGAGTTACTTTCCCCCCCCCCACCTTCCCTGATGTTATCAACAAGTTAGTCAACCTAGCAGAGGTCTGTTCTCCCAGCCCCTTTATTCTTTCGTAAGTACGATGGAGTTCCCAAAGAAAGGATGCCAACTTCATCATGAGAACCTGAAGCAGAGAAATGAAGACATCAACATAATGGATCAACCGCTTCGAGAAGAGCAACCAGGATTGATAACGCTCGTTAGAATTTCGTAACCAATCCCTCCCCCCTTACTCCCCTCCTAAATCTCGGGACGGGATTTCTTGTAGTGGAGGAGAATTGTGACGTCCGGATAGTTAAGCTACAGTAATCCCATGCTAATGTTGCCACGTTATCACATTTACTGTTGCTAAGTCCCACGTTGATTCAAGTAAATTAAAAATTCAAATTGCAGGTGAGAAAACATTTCTTCAAATGGTCAAACAAAAATGTTTACAATATTAGAAATAATCCCCTGATATTTTTTGAAGAGGAACTAACATTTAATGAATTTTTAAATTAGCCCTAGAAATATTTTAGTGGATCAGCGGAATTAAATAAACACATTTTAATTCAAATATAATTTTGAACAGTTCCAACTAACCTCAAAACCTTTTGTGCAACCCTGTAAGATAGCCTAGTATTTATGTGCTAAGTCTCACAATTAAAAAAATCATCTAACCGCAAAAAGTAAATGCAAAATATTAGAGAAAACTACGAAACAGTAAATAAAATAATAAAATGATAAGGCCTGCATTACTGTGCACTTGTAGCCCAATGCTACAGTGCCAGCCCAAGCCCACAATGGCTTTTCCCTCTCCTATGTACAGAAGCTGGGAGGCCATGGCATGGTGGATGCGTGCCCGCCGTCCAGGCCGACGACTGACGTCGTGTCAAGCATCCGGTGGAACCCCGTGATGGATAAGAACACCGCGCACGCCCTGGACAAACCCTAGAAGATTTCTCCTCACCCCTCGCCTCACTCCCTCACAGTACCCCACCGCGCCGCTGCCGCCATGGTCGTCATCGTCACCGCGGCCACCGACTTCCCCGACGCCTAAAGCGCTGTCCAGGAGCTTCCTCACCTTCTTCTCCTTCGACTACGCCCACCAAATCGAGTTGAGCCGCCCCGTATGCTCGCCATCGAGCACATCTTCGTCGTGTACATCGTCGACGTTCGGCGTCGTTTGCCCCTACTCCGGTCCGTCCCCGGCCTCCTCGAGCTCATCATCGAACTCGCAGTGAGCTTCTCCTCCTGATCCCCTCTCCCTCGGTATTAATCCGTGCTGTATGACGACGCCCCGCCGCCATGGCCGAAGATCGCCATGGCCGTGTCTACACTCCTTCACACTCACAGGACCGCGGTCCGCGCTCTCGCGCGACCCCTGGTCGCGCCTACCCCGTGTGCATCTAGCCGCGTCACCCAACTCGCCACTGCCCCCTCGCTCGTCTCCTGCTACTGCTGCACAACGCGCCTGCCTGCTGCTTTCCAGCGCCGCTGCTGCTGGTGCCTCCCGCTACCGCCGGTGCCGGCAGCTCACCTCCTCGGCCGCGTGTGGCGCTTGGTTGCTCCGGCCGCTACCGGCCTCCCTCCTCGCGTCACCTTATTGTCCGCCGGCGCTGGCCGCACTCACGGCCTTGGCCTCTGCCACGCTCGCGCGTGCACGCCCGCCTCCCCCCGATCTTCTCTGTCCTACTAGATCGGGCCGGCCCTTTTCTAAATGGGGTTAGATTAGGCCTAACCCCCCCTGATATTGATAATCCCACCCTATTAAAAATATTAGAAGTAGTTAAAAAAGGAAAAGAAAAGCCCTAGACAATGACAGGTGGGACCCCGGGGACCACGTTGACTAGTTAACGGGTCAACGTTAACGGCTGACTAGGCAGTCAACGGGGCCCACTGTCAGCCCCTGGTACAGCATTGGGTGCACTGGACCGGGTGCACCTAGCCTTTTTCTGTCATTTTATTCGAAATTAAATAAATTCAAGAAATTCTAAGAATGATTTAAAACTTTAGAAAATCATATAAAAAAACTGTAGCTCAGATGAAAATACTTTCTACATGAAAGTTGCTCAGAACGACGAGACGCTTCCGGACACGCAGCCCCTTCGTCCGCTACACATCCCTAGCATAGCAAACACACAACTTTCCCCCTCCAGTTCATCTGTCCGAAAACGCGAGACTTCGGGAATACTTTCCTGGATGTTTCCCCCCTTCGCCGGTATCACCTATCCCCGCGTTAGCTCCTAGCACTACGTATTGCCATGTTATACTTTGTGATGCTTTGTTTGCTCTGTTATTTATTGTGTTCCGCCTCCGTTACTTCTTTCCGGTACCGCTGCTTATGCCCCTATGATAGACTACATCGACGACGACCCCTCTCTCTTGCCAGAGCAACCAGGCAAGCCCCCCCCCTTTGATCACCAGATATCGCCTACTCTTCTCTCTACTTCTTGCATTAGAGTAGTGTAGCGTGTTACTGCTTTCTGTTAATCCTATCCTGATGCATAGCCTGTCCTTGCTACTACTGTTGTTACCTTTACCTGCAATCCTAATGCTTAGTATAGGATGCTAGTTTATCATCAGTGGCCCTACATTCTTGTCTGTCTGCCATGCTATACTATCGGGCCTTGATCACTCGGGAGGTGATCACGGGTTTATACTATATACTTTATACATGATACATGTGATGACTAAATTCGGGTTGGCTCGAGGAGTACCCGCGGTTGATTCATGAATTGGGGGCTGGAAGGACATACTTTCCCGATGGCCCTCTGTGTGGATCTTTGTGGCGAAGCGACAGTTCAGGTTGAGACCACCTAGGATAGAGGTGGGCCTAGCCCTCGTCGGCTTTCACGGTTATTTCAAGATAACATGTTTAACGAGATCTTGGTATTTGATCTGAGTCTGGCCTCTGGCCTATACGCACTAACCATCTATGCGGGGACAGTTATGGGCACTCGACGTCGTGGTATCAGCCGAAGCCTTCGTGACGTCAGTGACTGAGCGGCGTGCGCCGGGTTGGACTGGAACGCCTGTTCTTGTATAAGGGAGGCCAGGTCTGCTCACCGGCCGCCCTCGCAACATGCAGGTGTGCAATGGGCGATGGGCCCAGACCCCTGCGCCATAGGATTTAGACCGGCGTGCTGACCTCTTTGTTGTGCCTAGGTAGGGATGCGACGTGTTGATCTTCAGAGGCCGGGCATGACCCAGGAAAGTGTGTCCGAACAAAGGGGATCGAGCGTGTTGGGAAATGTGGTGCACCCCTGCAGGGAAGTTAATCTATTCGAATAGCCGTGATCTTTGGTAAGAGGACGACTTGGAGTTGTACCTTGACCTTATGACAACTAGAATCGGATACTTAATAAGATACGCCCTTCCAAGTGCCAGATACAACCGGTGATCGCTCTCTCACAGGGCGACGAGGGGAGGATCATCGGTTAGGATTATGCTACACGATGCTACTTGGTGAACTTACCATCTACTCTCTTCTCCTGGTGCAAGATGGAGGTTACCAGAAGCGTAGTCTTCGACAGGACTAGCTATCCCCCCTCTTATTCCGGCATTCTGCAGTTCAGTCCACATATGATACCCCTTTTCCATTTGATACCAATGCATACATATGTAGTGTAGCTCCTTGCTTGCGAGTACTTTGGATGAGTACTCATGGTTGCTTTGCTCCCTCTTTTCCCCCTTTCTATACTCGTTTGCTGCGACCAGACGTTGGAGCCCAAGAGCCAGACGCCACCGTCGACGATGACTACTACTACTCGGGAGGTGCCTACTACTACGTGCAGCCCGCTGACGACGACCAGGAGTAGTTTAGGAGGATCCCAGGCAGGATGCCTGCGCCTCTTTCGATTTGTATCCCAGTTTGTGCTAGTCTTCTTAAGGCAAACTTGTTTAACTTATGTCTGTACTCAGATATTGTTGCTTCCGCTGAATCGTCTATGATCGAGCTCTTGTATTCGAGCCCTCGAGGCCCCTGGATTGTAATATGATGCTTGTATGACTTATTTATTTGTAGAGTTATGTTGTGATATCTTCCCGTGAGTCCCTGATCTTGATCGTACACGTTTGCGTGTATGATTAGTGTATGATCGAATCGGGGGCGTCACAGATACTCCAAGTACTAGATACTCAAGATAGTCCGTAACTGGGGACACGGCTAACCATGATTAGTTTGTATACTCTGCAGAGGTTTGCGCACTTTTCCCCACAAGACTCGATCTCCTCCATTGGTTTTCTCGCACTACAGGGTGTTTGAGAAACGGATGACCGAGGCACAGTCTTTCAGTAACATTAACTCTCTACTCCGGCTAGACCATACCAAACCTACAAACCCACTACCTGCTGATCTACCTCTTCAAGAGCTTCACGTAACTTACTAAACTATGCTAGAGCCCATAATAGCTTTTGGCTGCACACAGATGTTTCTAGCATGAATTATCTCAGTTCCCTTTGAGCCTCGGTGGTGGTCCATAGGAAGGTCACACTGGTACTCCGGGATTTCCAAAAATACAAGCAACACTGGGTACTCCAGGTGCCTCAATCCACCCAGATGTGTATTTAAGTTGCCACCTTAAGTTAAACCATTAATTATAAATCTCACATCTGTCATGGATTTCACTCACCCAAACCACGTCTACGAGCATAGCATAGTAATATAAGCAACGCGTAGAAGTAACTCCCAGGGTTTGAATGTAACAGGGTAATAGGTTCTACCTCATCAACTACTTCCCAACCGACATGTTAATGACATCCTAATCATGCAATGTTTGAGGATTGGAACTGATGCATAAAAACTAGGTGATAAAGGAATATGATTAAAGTGTTACTTGCCTTGCTGACGATCCGCGTAACCTAGAGACTCCAAATAACATGTTTTGCACTCCGGGAATTCTATCGCAAAAAAACAATAGCATACATAAGCAACAATCAAAGAAGCATGAGTAAAACTCAAATAAGAAGATCTAACTGGAAAGTTCAACTTAAGAACTCCGGTTTGCAACAAGAATCAAACCAAACTGAGCAACGAAACTCAAACGGCAAAAGAAACAAGATCCGTTTACTAATCTGAACTAAGGTCAAATTTTATAGTAGAAAAATCTTGTTCAAGTTGGTTAAGCGGAAAGAGGGTCTCGAGACAAAGATCTAGGCGTTTGAATCGCCTGATTCCGACTAATGAGCGAAAAGATAAACTGAAACGAAAATCGGATCAGAAATCGCGATCGAGAATAATCGTGGAAAAATCCGATAAAAGAAAACTAACGAACAGGTTAACGAACGAGCATTCGTTATCTGTAACTAACGAGCAAAAACCGTTCGTTGAAACGAACGTATGGATGAACATCCACTAAAAAGAAGAACCGGCGAACCGATCTAAAAAAACGAACTAGGGTTTTTCTTTAAAAAAACGGGCGGCGGCGGAACGACACGTTACCTCTCCGGCGAGGCTCCGGTGAGGTGGGGCTCGGCGGCGGGCTTGCGGGGCAGCGGGGTGACGGCGAATCGCGGGAGGCGGCGGTGGCTGCGGCTTGGCTCGGGTGCATGCTGCGGCGGCGGCGGCTTGCGGTGGTGGTGGCGGGGGGTGGGGCGGCTTATAAAGGGGCAGGGCGGGTGGCTTGGAGGAGGGGGCAAGGCGGCGGGGAGGAGGAGTCCGGCTCGGACTCCAGTCCGAGTCGGCGGCGGAGGCGCGCGCGGCTCTGCGCGGGAGACGGCGGCGGCGGGAGTTGGGCCGGCGGCTGGGCTTCGGCCCAGTCGGCCTAGGTGCAAGTTTTTTTAAACAATTGCGCCGAACAGAAAAAAATCCTAGAAAATAAAATAAAAATTTAAAAATGCCAAAATAAATTTTCACCGTCTAAATAAAATATTTAGAACAAGATGAACATTTTCTTGACCCTAAAATGCAATTTTGAAAACGTGCAATTTTTCTAATGCAAACAAAATCCAAGTAAAATTAAATAAATGATTTTAATATTTTTCCTGCAATATTTCAGTTATTTTGGAGAAGTCATATTATCTCCTCTCATATATTAATATGAAATATTTTTGGAGAGAAAAATAATCAAAATCAAAAATCCTCGTTTCATTATTTGATAAAAATCAAATATGAATACCAGGAAATTCCCCAACTCTCTCCGAGGGTCCTTGAGTTGCTTAGGATTTCGAGGATTGTGAAACGAAAATGCAATAAAATATGATATGCATGAATGATCTATGTATAGCATTCCAAATTGAAAATTTGGGATGTTACAGCTAGAACACATAGACGTGGTTGATCCCTGGGTGCTAGAAGACGTACAATGACCGAGGCCAACAGAGGACGGACGGAGATATAATCAAAGAGCACAACTCATGTTTCACACGTTGGGTCAAGGAGAAGCTTCTGTCGTACCCTTTACATGAGGATTCTTCCATGGAAGAAAAACTCATATTCGCCTTGTCACAGGGCGCCGAGCATAACCTGATGACGTATGAGGTGTACGATATCAACGTCTACACATTCTACACCGAGGACAAGGACATGAAGAGTGATGGTTATCAAAACTCCGGGGTAACGATGGAATCCTACACCGGTAATGACAAGGACAGATACTACAGAAGGATCAAGGAGATCTGGGAGCTGAGCTACGCTGGAGAGAAGGTCCCGATGTTCCGTGTCAGATGGGCCAAGAGCATAGTAAAAGAAGACCAGTATTTCACCACCATGGTTATACCCAAAGCCAAATCGAAGACCGTGGGTGCAAACGTCACCGCGAAAAATGAGCCATGGGTACTGGCTTCCCATGTGCACCAATGCTTCTTCATTACCGACCCGTCAAAGCCCGGTCGTGTTGTCGTGAGGAGAGGCAAAAGGAAGATCATCGGAATGGATGGAGTCACCAATGAGCAAGACTTCGACAAGTACGGTGACCCGAAGATGGAACATGACGACGACGATGAGGTGCCATACACCACAAGAAGAAGCAAGACCACCCTACCTAAAGGATGTCCGTTCAACAAAAGAACTCCATTTGCGAAAAAGAAGGGCAAGAAGATTGTGAAAAGATAGCTAGCTAAGATCGATTGTATTTAAATTGTAGCCTTCATTTCTCGATTGTATTTCGACATATGGAGATGACATTTCTTCTGTTCTAGTCCTCATGAATATTTATTTATGATTATTTGAACTCATGAATATTTATTTATGTTTATTTAAACTCATGTATATTTTTTGAACTCATGAATATTTTTAAATTTCATGGGCACTTTTTGAATTCATGAATATTTTAAAATTTCATGGGCACTTTTTGAATTCATGAATATTTTTTCAAATTTGATGATATTTTTTCATATTCATAAATGTTTTACCAATTCACAAATGAATGCAACTAAAAATCCAAAAAAAGTTACTAATGGCGCACCCCTAGGTGGTGCGCCATTGCTATCAAGGTACTTATGGCGCACCCCTAGGAGGTGCGCCATTGGTATACCAATTTTTATTTAATTAGGTTTATTCTGTTATTGAATTTCTAACTCACAAAAAGTATTAAATTTGTTAAAAAAAATTGAACTCATGAATATTTTTAAATTTTATGGGCACGTTTTGAATTCATGAATATTTTTCAAATTTGATGATATTTTTTCATATTCATAAATGTTTTACCAATTCACAAATAAATGCAACTAAAAATCCAAAAAAAGTTACTAATGGCGCACCCCTAGGTGGTGCGCCATTGCTATCAAGGTACTTATGTCACACCCCTAGGAGGTGCGCCATTGGCATACCAATTTTTATTTAATTAGGTTTATTCAGTTATTGAATTTCTACTCAAAAAAATTATTGAATTTGTTAATATTTTTTGAACTCATGAATATTTTAAAATTTCATGGGCACTTTTTGAATTCATGAATATTTTTTCAAATTTGATGATATTTTTTCATATTCATAACTGTTTTACCAATTCACAAATGAATGCAACTAAAAATCCAAAAAAGACTAGTTGTGCTTGGTTAGATGTTACTCCTAATTTCTTATTACCACTTGTACTTCTTGATGTAACATTTCCACATTATAAATAAAAGTGCCAGCACGCTTTCCTTCAAAAAAATCCAAAAAAAAGTTACTAATGGCGCACCGCTAGGAGGTGCGCCATTGCTATTAATGTACTTATGGCGCACCAGGAGAAGGTGCGCCATTGCTAACCCTCCCCCACTCCACTTGCTCCCCTCTCCCTTTGGCCTCTCTCCCTCCCTTTGCGAGATCCACGCGCCCTACCCCGACCCACTGCGCCGTCGCCCAGACCCACTGCGCCGCCCCTAGCTTCCCTCCGCTCATCAGTCGCCCTCTCGGCCTCCATTCCTCCTCCAAATCCGCCTCCCCGAGCGCGGCCGCCGCGCGTCACCGCGGCCATCGACCGCCCCGTGTTCCGTCGGAGTGCCGACGTCGCCTAGGAGCTGCGCCAGGAGCAACACCATCATCACCTTCATCGCCTACATCCACGGATTGGAGCCGGGTCATCAAGGATCGAGTGCATCGACCTCTTCTTCCTCATCACCGACCACTACTTCTCGGCATCGATCTGCGCTGCCTCGACCACCACCGGCCTCGCTGTCTCCTTCCCCAGCTCCGCGGTGAGCGTCTCCATCGATTCCCCCACTTTTCCCCTTGTTTAGTCACTGTTTGTGCCTGTGTGGGGATCATGCCTGCTTGTCCAGCTAGGAGTTCAATTTCAGAGGTTGCTAATGCTATCCTCTGGTCTTTGTGTACCTAAATTTGTTGTAATAGGCCTTGTGGTTTGGTGACTTGTTTGTCAGTTGTTCCTTATTATATACAGATTGTGGTTCCCTTTTGTTGCATATTGAAATGTTGTTGTCGTGTATTATAGATACAAAATCTGAAGGGAATTTTAAGGGAGCATAGAGAAATCATTCACCTTTGGTGATTTCTGTAGTAAAAATGTGGCCTTGTTTGTTTGAAATTAGCTTTGGAAGTCTGTTAGTAACCTAACTATCTTGTGCTTATGCTTATATGTTGTACGACATATTTTTTGAAGCAACAATGGAGATGTGTGAGCATAGCTTTCTGTTGTCAACACAGACGACAGTTCCTTGTTATTTACATACTCTTCTTCTTTCCGCTTTTGGACTGTCATTTCCTTTGATCTTCTCCAGATGCTACTTAGTATGTACTCGCATCTTCTTGCTGGGATGATAAAATTGTTTGTAGATTGTTTACCTGTTTTTCATTTCTTCTTATGGATAACTCTGTGTTTTATTACTCTGCACGTCCCCTGTTCCGAGTGAGTGTTCTTTAGTGTTTACTTCTTACAACAGTCAAGTAATATGATCTTTTAATGCATACTCTAAGGAAGATGATGCTACTTAGTATGTACTGGCCGTTAGGATTTACTTAATGGGAACTAGGAAAATCTGGATTAGTTCAGAGTTTAGACAGCCTAATTCATTTGGCATATCTCCATCAGTCATTTCATATTGAAACCATGCAACCTTTCTATTGCGTTTTGAATTACCCTGCTTGGATTATATCATAAACTCTGCTGAAAACCCACCATGCAAAGCTTAGATTTAGGCTGTCGAAGATGAGATGTATTACGATGAAGTCTTGAAGAATCACACAAACAACAATTGCCAGATTTTCCCGTTGGTGTTGGTTTCTTTAGGCTAGTGCAGGGTGTTGCTTTATTCTGTCATCATTTGTAACTATGTCACAAATAAATTGTTCCTTCTTCTGTATTTGACAAGTAATGACTATTGATAAGCTGAGGCATGGACTAAGCTGCTTCTTTGTTATAACATACTGTATATCACTCCACAATGAAATATAGTACATATTGATGTGCTTTGTAAAACTTGTTCATGTATTGAACTACTGCCTTGTGATGCTCTGAATTACTTGTGATACTGCTAAATTACTTGTGATGCTGCTGATGTACTACTTGGGAATTTTGTCAACTTGTGATGCTCTTGTGATCTTCTGAAATGACCCCTTTCTCCTGAAATGTTGATTAATTTCTGTTTCGGTTGAGAATGGAGCACTCCTAGGTCAAGAAAATTAGCAAAGGTCATGCCCAATTTTTTTGACCTAGAAGGTGCCTGATTCTCAACCGAAACAAAAATTAATCAGCATGGTTGGATTAGTTTAGTATTTGTTCACACACTCAGACACCCTTGCTTTCCATGTGTGTGAGAGAGATAGTGAGAGGAGACAAGATGAAGGGAGTTAGGAAGATGCCGCCTGCTCATCAAAGCTAACCATTTCCCCCTTTTCACCCCTTTTCCTTTGTCTTTTGTGGGTCACAAGGAAGCTACTATCTTAGCTAGCTTAGGTTGTGCACAAATCCACTGCCACTGCCCTGATTAAATTATCTTAGACCTTGAGAACGTGGACTTGGACCTTAGCAACAACACACTAACAGGTTCCATCCCAAAACACCTAGGCAATATCACAAACATCTCTCAGTTGTTCCTTGACAATAACCAACTTTTTGGCGGCATTCCACGAGAATTAGGTTATTTGGTCAACTTAGAGATCTTGTTCCTTGACAATAACCAATTTTTTGACTAAACTTTTTTTCCTATTTAGAGCGAAACATGGCCCACAACGATGAGGCCGGCAGTTCGGGCAAGGCATTCTGGGAGCTGTCCTAGGAGATGGAGGAAGAACCTCACCGCTATGAGGACACCGCGGAAGACACCGATCCTGACTACACAATCCCTAGTGGCGTAGGGGATGACACCACTGATGGTGCCGCCGAGGATGCCACCACTAATGATGGCAGCGCACGCACAGATGGCAGCCAACCGAAGAGGCAATGGAGGGACCGGTGCCCGAATGTGCTCGGCACCGTCAAGGAGGAATTTACTGAAGTGCCACCACTGATGAACGTGCTCAGGTGCATTCTCCGGAGCACCATCTCGATCAACACCGAGAACCTAAGGCATCGTGGCCGAGGGAATTTGCGCAACCTCCTGTTCACGAAGCTGCACGAACGATACAAGTTCCTCGGTGACTTCGCAAACACAAGCCTCACAGGGAATAAAGTGAACAGTGCCACCCTCACGAAGATGAGCACGGCCCTGGCTACTTGGAGAGCCGCGTTGAAGAGAATGATTGAAAAGGGTGATAGTTATGAGAAGATCAAGGAGAAACATCCTTCGATCAGCGAAGATGACTACCTGGAGTTCAAGATCAAGTGCGAGAGCGACACAACCGTGGAATCAAGTCAGTGGGGGAAAGAGATGCGCGACTTGAACTTAGGGGTCCACAAACTCGGTCCCGGCAGTTACAGAGTGGCGGAACCTATATGGGACAAGGAGGGCGCGGAGCGTGCCGAGCAAGGCCTACCACCCCTCTTCGAGAAATACTGTGAAAAGCAGACTAGGAACTATGTCAGGGCCCGGTACAAGGTGGACCTGGTAACCAAGGAGCTTACCACGAATCCGAAGACCAAGGCGCTTTTGCGTTTTCTGTTAAGGAATACACCCCCGCGTAATTAGCTCCATATGGTTGCATTCTAATTAATGAAGCCAATTTTCTAAATGGTTCACGTTCCTTCCGCAGGACACTGAAAGCAATAACGCGGGGTCGTCTCAGAGCTCCCCTTTCGACACCCCTTTAAATAGGGCGTTGAACGTAATGAAAAACAAGGATAAGCTTAGTAAGCCGTCGTCAGCTGGTCGTGTGGCCGGCAAAGGTTTGTCCACGAAATGGTCGGAGTACTATACCGCTGGGCGAAAGGAGAGAAAGACCAACTTAGAAAGCCAGGAGTGCGAGGTTCAACAACTCAAGGCACAAGTGGCGCGGATTCCGGAGATCGTCGAAGAGCAAGTGCGAGACCAACTGGGAGCGACGATCACCGCCATTATGCCTAACTTGGTTTCTGGGCTGTAGGCATGGATTGCGGGCGGATAACAGGGGCCACCCCCGATTCCCAGCTTCACGGGCAGCAACTCACGCAACGCGCCCTGTCTCTGGTGGAGGCGGCATTGGTGTCTCCCGCGGCGGCACCGACATTGCAGCTTAATGCACCTGGGTGTGGGAAGAATACGCCGGCCGGCACTTTGGCAGCAAGTGGCCCCTCCATCACTTGCACGCCCGCCGTTGGCGGTGCCTCGACATTAGCCGAGCTCAACGCCATCACGGTAACTAATTAAGCCTCTCGGCCGATGACTTCATCTCCTTGCCTTTGACTGGGCATCCCTGACGCCCTACATGTTTTTGCAGGGCGCCGCCGACGTTCTGTGCACTCTCCTGCACTTCATGAACGACGAGTTGGTCGATGTCGCCAAGGGCAGAATCGTTCAACCGGGCAGCCGCGTGTTCCACGGTAATTAGATTCCACCCACCGTTTATAGTGTTCAACTGGTTCGGGTGCTGCCGGGCTTTGACGACATGTTACCTCCGTATCGACCCCATGGGGCCGACGAAGATGATTTGATGACCCTTAGTGCCTGCATAAGCTGGCCCATGCTTTGGCTGAAGAGCCAGATTCGTTTGGGGCGGGGGACACCACCCCACAGACAACACCGCCAGTCGTGCCGGCGCCAAGCCATGGCAAGACCCCCGCAACGCTACCGAACATGCCGGACATGGATATGGCACAGGATCCGGACATGCATATGGCACAGGATCCGGACGATGACGACAATGGTACATTTACCAACATCGATAAGTACTACAACGAACATGGGTACGGTGACGAATTCTTGGGCCTCCTTCTCAAGAACCCAACCCTGCAAAAGAGGATCTAGTTGGTACCACGGAGAAACCCAGTTACAACACGCGTCGTCTGGCATTCAGTTCTCAGGAGACGCCTCCAGCTGTCGCCTTCACCGAGCCTCAGATAGCCGAGGTGCGAAATATTATCAGCCCCAACACACTCAAGAAGGTTGTCTGTGAGCAGAACCTGATCCCATTACAATAGAAGAAGAAGGGACGGAAAAGAAAGAGTAACAAGGGTGCGAGCCAGCCGGCACCGAGTATGATCCGTGCTCAGGATGGGCCACCTTCACCTAAGGATATCTCGAGGAGGGTGCATGTGACGGGTAGGCTGATGCTACCGACTAATCTGCTCAATGCTGCAATCGATGCTATGCGGAGTCTGCATGCCATTGTTCTTTCTTTGGAGAAGCGACGTCTCCGAGAGAATGATGTGGCATACCCGGTTTTCGTGGCCAAGGTGCCAGAGGGCAAGGGCTCTGTGGATAGCGCCATCGGGGGTATGATCATCCTGCGGTTTGATGACATCTTCGCGATGTTTAACCTTCATCCACTGCACTACACCTTCGTTCGGCTATTTTCGCTGAGTATGGAGATGCGGATCATTAGAGACAAGACCCCGGACATCGTGATAGTCGATCCCTTCTACATGCGTGCCAAGATCTTGGGTAGCGCTGGGGACCGGCAAGTCACGAGTTCATACCTTGAAGGCGTCATTCTGGCAAACCCAGATAAGGATAACTTCCTCGTGCCTTACTTTTTCCCGAGTAAGTCATCCCCTCACCGCCCCGTAACATATGATTTCTTAGATTTTGATCATTCTTTTTTTCTAACTTCTGTGTTTTGTGCAGTGACACACATTGCACACTCATCCTCTTAAGCCCGAAATATTCCATGGCCTTGTATTTTGACTCGGACCGTCAGTCGAAGAAAGAGTACACAAATATCAAGAAAGTTCTTGATGATGTTCTCCCTGGCTATGCCGGATCTGGAGGCACCTTCAGGAGGCCAATTCGTAGGTACGGAAAGCACGTGTTCAGCCACAATACAACGTTCCCCTGCGTCAAGTAGCCGCCTGGCGGTCAGAAGGATGCCTACTACGCCCTCCATCACATGCGGGCGATCGTATAGGACCATAGTCACCTTCTGCTACCAAATAATCTCAAAGATTGGGCCGCAAGCTTGTCGGCAATCCAGGACGCGGACATCAGACAAGAATTCTTTCGCATCCAGTCGGAGTTTGCGAAAATCATCCATCAAGATGTCCTTCATACCTCGGGGTAGTTCTACCTCAGATATCAACCATCCAACAGTGAGATAGAAACAACGCTACAAATGCAGGCTGACAACGCCCGTGGTTTCATGACCATCACGATAGATGGCGGCTTCATCCATGCTCCGTTCCCTGAGTCGAGTCGAAAGTAGTGATGCTATGTGTAGTTCTGAAATATAGATTAGCTCATGTTGTAATTAAACTTTAATGAACTTGTATGTCTCTTTGGTTTGGACAGTCATTCAACTTATATGTAATCGATGTTATTTATTAGTAGGACCATGAATCATGCTATTAATGTCTTGCTTTTCTCTTCTGATCCTTTTGTTGCATACTTATATATTGCTTATGTATTGTCTGTGAATTGCTACTAATGTTTTGTTTGGCTAGTGCATAGAGATGTCGTCGTATGTCGTGTACAAGGGTAAGGTTCTCGGAGTCTACGACGACTGGGAGGAGTGTCAGAGACAGGTTCACCATTTCAGCGGTAACAGTTACAAAGGGTACACCACTAGGGTAGAAACGGAAGCTAGATACGCGCGCTATCTAGCGGGAGAGAGGAGGGAGCGAAGGAGGAACCGGAAGAAGACCAGTTTCATCGCGATGATGCTCATCGTGATGACCGCAGCTCTCTTCTATGTGATGGTAGTTTAGATGATCGATATCAACTTGTAATGTGAAGACAAACTCGCTACTCGCGGTCTCGAGACTTGTAATGTTCTAACTTTGTTCGGTCTTTTGAATTTGGAGACTAATATGATGAATTGTATTCGGAGACTAATCTTCTATTGTATTCGATGAATCTGCTGTTTATATGTTGTGCTGTCTATATTCTATACAGTAATATATTTTGTAACCTGTGCAAATATCAGAAAAGAAAAAAATTCCTAATATTCATACTAGTGGCGCACCACACTGCACTTTAGTGGCGCACTGTAATAAACACACTAGTGGCGCACTACCTGGAAGTGCGCCATTAGTAACCCAGAGCACAAGGTAAATATGGCCCCCTGGGAGGCATAGTAATGGCGCACCGTTTGACATACTAATGGTGCACTCCCTGGTGCGCCACTATTGTCTGGTATACTAATGGCGCACCAGGGGTGTGCCATTAGTATTAGTTACTAGTGGCGTGATGATAGTGGCGCACCTGTAGTGCGCCATTAATGGTCAAAACAGGTGCGCCACTAATTAGCCTTTTGCTAGTAGTGTTAAGCTCACCTTTAACTCTAGACATATAATCACTCAAGTGTTCAATCATATAAGCATTACGTTTCAATTGTCTACTAACATAAGCATTGAAGTCTTCTTGTTTAACCATAAAATTATCAAACTCATCCAAGCCTTGGCTAGCAAACTTAGTAGATGGGATTTCACCCTTATCAAATCTATAGAGAGAATTTACCTTTACTAACTGTGTTGGGTTATCAAGACCATGTATGTCTTCAATAGATGGTAAATTCTTAACATCCTCAGCTTTAATACCTTTTTCTTTCATAGATTTCTTTGACTCTTGCATATCTTCAGGATTGAGAAATAGAATACCCCTTTTCTTCGGAGTTGGTTTAGGAGTTGATTCGGGAAGTGTCCAATCATTTTCATTACTCAACATATTATTCAATAGCACTTCAGCTTGATCAACAGTTCTTTCCCTGAAAACACAACCAGCAAAACTATCCAGGTGGTCTCTGGAAGCATCGGTTAGTCCATTATAAAAGATATTAAGTATTTCGTTCTTCTTGAGAGGATGATCAGGCAAAGCATTAAGTAATCAGAGAAGCCTCCCCCAAGCTTGTGGGAGAATCTCTTCTTCAATTTGCACAAAATTATATAGTTCTCTTAAGGCAGCTTGTTTCTTATGAGTGGGGAAATAGCAGAGAAGTAATAAATCATATCCTGGGGACTACGCACACAACCATGATCAAGAGAATTAAACCATGTTTTAGCATCACCCTTTAATGAGAACGGAAACAACTTAAGGATAAAGTAATAGCGAGTGTTCTCATCATTAGTGAATAGGGTGGCTATATCATTTAATTTAGTAAGATGTGCCACAACAGTTTTAGATTCATAGCCATAAAAAGGATCAGACTCAACCAAAGTAATTAACTCAGGATCGACAGAGAAATCATAATCCTTATCAGAGATACACATAGGTGAAGTAGCAAAAGCAGGGTTATGTTTCATTCTAGCATTCAAGGATTTTTCTTTCAGCTTAGCTTACAGTTTCTTAAGATCATATCTATCATTGCAAGCTAAAAAGTCTCTAGCAGTTTTTTCATCCATAACATAACCCTTAGGCACAACAGGCAATTCATATCTAGGGGGAGAATCTTCATCATCACTTTCATCAATATTATTAGTTTCAACAATTTGATTCTCTCTAACCCTAGCAAGTTGTTCATCAAGAAATTCACCTAGTGGCATAGAATTATCAAGCATATAAGTAGTTTCATCATAAGTATCATGTAAAGCAGAAGTGGCATCATCTATAACATGCGACATATCAGAATGAATAGCAGGAGTAGGTGTCACAAGTTTACTCAAAACAGAAGGTGAATCAAGTGTAGAGCTAGATGGCAGTTCCTTACCTCCCCTCGTAGTTGAGGGAAAAATCTTGGTTCTTTCATCTTTAAAGTTCCTCATAATGATCAACATATATAAATCCCAAGTGACACAAAGAATAGAGCTATGCTCCCCGGCAACGGCCCCAGAAAATAGTCTTGATAACCCACAAGTATAGGGGATCGCACAGTTTTCGAGGGTAGAGTATTCAACCCAAATTTATTGATTCGACACAAGGGGAGCCAAGGAATATTCTCAAGTATTAACAGTTGAGTTGTCAATTCAACCGCACCTGAAAGACTTAATATCTGCAGCAAAATGTTTGGTAGCAAAGTAATATGGAAGTAACGGTAACGGTGGCAAAAGTAATCGTATTGGTTTTGTAGTGATTGTAACAGTGGCAACGGTAAAGTAACTAAGCAGAGATCAATATTTGAAAAGCTTGTAGGCAATGGATCAGTGATGGATAATTTGTCGGATGCGATTCCTCGTGCAATAGTAATAACATAGGGTGACACAGAACTATCTCCAGTTCATCAATGTAATGTAGGCATGTATTCCGAATATAGTCATACATGCTTATGGAAAAGAAATTGCATGACATATTTTGTCCTACCCTCGCGTGGCAGTGGGGTCCTATTGGAAACTAAGGGATATTAAGGCCTCCTTTTAATAGAGTACCGGATCAAAGCATTAACACTTAGTGAATACATGAACTCCTCAAACTATAGTCATCACCGGGAGTGGTCCCGATTATTGTCACTTCGGAGTTACCAAATCATAACACATAGTAGGTGACTATTGACTTGCAAAGTAGGATCAAGAACTCACATATATTCATGGAAACATAATAGGTTCAGATCTGAAATCATGGCACTCGGGCCCTAGTGACAAGCATTTAGCATAGCAAAGTCATAGCAACATCAATCTCAGAACATAATGGATACTAGGGATCAAACCCTAACAAAACTAACTCGATTACATGATAAATCTCATCGAACCCATCACCGTCCAGCAAGCCTACGATGGAATTACTCACGCACGATGGTGAGCATCATGAAATTGGTGATGGAGGAAGGTTGATGATGATGATGGCGACGGATTCCCCTCTCTGGAGCCCCGAACAGACTCCAGATCAGCCCTCCCGAGAGAGATTAGGGCTTGGCGGCGGCTTCGTATCATAAAATGCGACGAATCCTTCTCTCTGATTTTCTTTCTCCCCAAACATGAATATATAGAGTTGGAGTTGAGGTCAGTGGTGCATCACGGGGCCCACGATATAGGTGGGCGCGCCCTAGGGGGGTCGGCGCGCCCCACCCTCGTGGACAAGGTGTGGGCCCCCTGACGTTGATTCTTTCGCCAGTATTTTTTATAAATTCCAAAAATATTCTCTGGAAGTGTCAGGTCATTCCGAGAACTTTTGTTTCTACACAAAAATAACACCATGGCAATTCTGCTGAAAACATCGTCAGTCCGGGTTAGTTCCATTCAAATAATGCAAGTTAGAGTCCAAAACAAGGTCAAAAGTGTTTGGAAAAGTAGATATGACGGAGACGTATCAGACATTGGCTTGAAGGTCTGAACTGGCGTCATAAGCAGACTTGCTAGCTTCGTACACCTTCTTTAGTCGCTGCATCATCAGGCCAGCTTGAATCATAGCCTCCTTGTCGGCTCCTATTTGGTTCTCTAGGACATGGTGTAGAGTGAACCCACTCGACGCAGGAGTTGGTGGCACATCTAGTGGAATAAACACTTGTGGTTATCTAGTTGGACCCGAAGCAGGACCACCCGACACTAGAGGCTGAGAAGTCAACAGAGGGGTGGTGAAAGAAACACCAACTCAAGATGAACCACCTGGCTCTTGAAGAACAGGTTCAGGCGGCATATGAGACATTTGGCCTATGGCACTCTCTTGGTGAAGCTTCGTGAGGTGGTCGAAGCCCTGCCTCTTCCTCTTGTGCTTCTCGGAGGTTCCTCCTCCTCATCGTCTGGGATGTGGATGGCGTCTGTTGGTGCTGCAGTCACTCGATAGTGATACCTCAGTCGACCACCAGGACAATTACAGAAACAGAGCAAGGTGTGAGTTGATCATACCTGCCCGAGAAGTGGCCGCATCCGCAGTATCTGCGTCTGCGCGCTCATCATCGATCTCCATGTGGGACGTCACGGAGGTAGCCGCCCTGGGATTCAGAATTCCACTTGATCAATTAAAACATGAAGATCTGCAACAACAATGAAGAAGGAAAAGAAGAAACACTCACGTTGAGGCAATAGGCACAATAACCTTTATCCTGGACATGGCCTTCCGAGGTTTTGGCGGCACAGTCTTAGCTTCCTTGGTAGTTTTTTTCAGTCAGATCAGGAGTTGCGTCCATGTGCGCTTGATTGCGGCTTGAGCTACGTCGGTAGTTCCCCAAAGAGGAAGGGATGATGCCGCACATCGACGGTAGGTATTTCCCTCAGTGATGAGACCAAGGTTGTCGAACCAGTAGGAGAATCACACACACTACATAAACAGTACCTGCACACAAAGAACAAATACTTGCAACCCTGACCTGTTAAAGGGGTTGTCAATCCCTTTTGGGTAACGGTGCCAGAAATTGTCAAGTTGAAGGGATAAAAATATGATAGACTGGATAAATAGATCTCTAATAAATGCTAAATAAATAAAGTGCAGCAAGGTATTTTTGGGGTTTTGGAAATATAGATCTAAAAATAAAAGAGAATAAAAATAGATCTCGAAGGCAAATATAATAAAGAAGAGACCCGGGGGCCGTAGATTTCACTAGTGGCTTCTCTCAAGAAAAATAGCATACGGTGGGTAAACAAATTACTATTGGGCAATTGATAGAACTTCAAATAATCATGACGATATCCAGGCAATGATTATTATATAGGCATCACGTCCAAGATTAGTAGACCGACTCCTGCCTGCATCTACTACTATTACTCCACACATCGACCGCTATCCAGAATGCATCTAGTGTATTAAGTTCATGGAGAAACGAAGTAATACAATAAGAACGATGACATGTAGACAAGATCCATTTATGTAGAAATAGATCCCATCTTGTTATCCTTAATAGCCAGGATACATACGTGTCGTTTCCCCTTCTGTCACTGGGATCGAGCACCGTAAGATCGAACCCATCACAAAGCACCTCTTTCCATGGCAAGAAAAATCAATCTAGGCGGCCTAACAAAACCAAAGGTTCAAAGAAGAAATACAAGGCTATAAGTAATCATGCATATAAGAGATCAAAAGACTCAAATAACTTTCATGGATAAAAACATAGATCTGGTCATAAACTAAAAGTTCATCGGATCCCAAAAAACACACCGCAAAAAGAGTTACATCAGATAGATCTCCAAGAGACCATTGTATTGAGAATCAAACGAGAGAGAGGAAGCCATCTA
>NC_057803.1:18825531-18837993 GCF_018294505.1 Triticum aestivum
CAGCTTCGGAGCTCTTCGGAGAGATAACACTCCTATTGCTGCTTGTCTGGTTGTATTATGTTCTTGCTCGCGAGAGCTAAGTGTTTCCTGGCTTACGAATGAATCGAAACGAACCGAACCCCCTCTACGTTGCGCATGGGCCTCCTTTTATACGCTAAAGGGGTCACCGACAGGTGGCAACGCAGAGAAGGGTACAAATGTAAAAAGTGAGGTGGTTGGTACAGTTACTTGTACAATGCACCCTACCTAACCCTGATGGCAGGGGACAAGGGCATTAAATGCCCGTCTGAGTCGCCCAAACAGTGCAGAAAAGGACCGTTAGGGGTGCCACCGTTCGCCACGATGGCGATCTTGTCAGCTTCGCATGCCGCTGCGCACCGCTGGCTGCACAGCCTCCCGCCACGCGCGCCTAGAGAGGCCCCCAGAGCGACACGTTGGTGGATGCGCTGGAGCGTGGGCACATAGTGGCCGCCTGCCGCGGCAAGCGCCTTGCCGCTGTTGTTATCTTGTCGAGTCCAGAGGCTTGTCGCTCACCGGGCCTCGAGGTACCTTGGTTGGTCTTCCCGGCAAGCTCCTCTTGCCGGGGCCTTGTTGCCTTGCCGGAGCGCGTGGCGCGTCGCGACAAGTTCCTTGGAGTGCCTCGGTTGGCCTTCCCGGCAAGCTCCTCTTGCCGGGGCTGACCAAGCTGGTGGATCTCGGGGCGCTCAAGACCAGCTTGCATGCCAGCATGCTGGCACGAGCGGGGCATGGTCGCCTGGACGGGATACTGCTCCTTCTAACATAGTTAGAAGTCCGAGCACGTCCCGCTCCTCGCGCCATCCGCCACTGCCACCCACCACTCCAGCAGAAGCTTTGGCGCGAGCTCAACTTCTCCTAGATTACCCTCCGACGTCGGACAAGATCGACGAATGGAGGGCCACCATTCAGAGTCTCATCGGCTACGCCAACGGCAACACTCCACGACGGCCGAGCGCGTCGCCGCCGCGGCAGGGTTGCCGGGCGCGAGCTGGTGGTGACGAAACGGGTGGAGGTGCAACTACCATACAATCACCACCCCGAAGGCCAAGATCGCCGACTCGCCGGATCCACCTCGACAGCGACTCCACCGCATCTTCGGATCCACGAGCTCGTTGCGATCAGCGCCAAGTTCTTCATGATCAGCAACAAGAAGACGCTCGAACTCGCATCGAGCGCCGAAGAGAAGCGCGACGTCAATCCGACAAGCGCGCTGGGCCCTCTGTTGACATGCATGGGCCAGGCGAACCAGGCGATCTGCCGTACACGGTAGGTTGCCCTGCGTTCACTCGTGAGCTGCAGCAAGTCCAGTGGGCCAGCACGAAGAACTTCAAGCCAGACGTACCGGAGAAGTACGATGGCAAGATGCATCCGTCGGAGTTCCTCAGCATTTACACCATTGCGGTGCAGGCTGCTGGGGGAAGGGATGACAAGATCCTTGCCAACTACTTCCCGCTGGTACTCAAGCCCAACGTCACGTCCTGGCTCATGCACTTGCTGGACAACTCCATATCCTCTTGGGCTGATCTGTGCCATCAGTTTGTCGGCGCCTTCACAGGCGGACACAAGCCTCATGGCCAGGAGAGTGATCTTCATCTGCTCGCCCAGAAGGAAGGAGAGCCCCTGCGCAAGTACATTCAGAGATTCAGCAGTGTGCAGCACAACATCCCAGACGTCCACCCTGCCACGGTGATCAGCGCGTTCCATCAGAACGTGCGGAACCGCAGGATGCGGGAGGAAATGGCGATGTGCAAGATCAGGGACGTCAGTGAGTTATATGCACTGGCCGACAAGTGTGCACGTGCTGAGGAAGGGAGGAGACTCCCCGGAGAGAATGTAGGAGCGGGAGGATCTGATAGTGAAGATGCTGCCCCGGCAAGGAAAAACCGGCGGCGGAACAACTGGAAGAGGAAAGGCAAAGAGGTGCTAGTTGTTGAGCAGTCCAGCAACGGTGGTGGCGCCAAGGAAGCCAAAGCTGGTGACTCCGGCAAGGAGGTTGCCGCGGAGGAGGCGGTCGCCGACAAGCGGGACGACACCAACAAGCAGTATTGCAAGATCCACCGCACCAAGGGCCATGATCTCCAGAATTGTAAGAAAGTCGAGCAGCTTGTTGAGCAACAGAAAGCTGAATACGAGCGGCGCGCCAAGGAGAAGGCCCAGGAAGGTACTGGGGGATCCGGCAAGAAACGTCCCGGCCGAGGAGGATGCCGCGGCAAGGCCAAGCAGCGGCAAGGAGACAGACCTCCTCGTGGCCGCGACAAGGATGAAGATGACGACGATGATGAAGACATGGATGATGAGGAGACTGATGAGCAGGAGTTCCAGAAAGCCACAGAGGTCCTGTGCGTTGACGGTGGTGCTTCTCTGCACACCTCGCACCGCCAGCTCAAGCAGTGGGTGCGGGAAGTTAATGCAGCAGAACCACCCGTCGAGTCACGCAAGCCTCTGAAATGGTCCAGCACGCCTATCATCTTTGATATTGAGGACCACCCTGATCGCATAACTGCGGTCGGGTGCTTGCCGATGTTGGTTTCACCAACAATCTGCAACCTCAAGGTCACTAAGATGCTAGTTGACGGCGGGGCCGGCTTGAACCTGATATCCTCCGTGGTGCTCCAGAAACTCCAAATCCCTGACAGCGAGCTTCAAGAGACCGGTACATTTCAAGGAATCAACCCGGGAAGAAGCAAGCCGAAGGGAAAGATCACGTTGCCGGTAACATTTGGCAGCGAGCTGAACTTCAGGACTGAGAGGGTCACATTTGATGTTGCTGACTTTCCATTGCCTTACAATGGAATCCTTGGCCGTCCGGCACTCGCCAAGTTCATGGCAGCCTCTCACTATGCGTACAACATACTGAAAATGCCAGGCCCGATAAGTGTCATCTCTGTCCCTGGCGATAAGAAGGATGCTCTTATCTGTGCCGACAAGATCTACCGGGAAGCAGCAGCCGCAGCAGAACGCAAGACACTTGCCACTGAAGCTCCCGGGGGGAAGAAGAAGGCCAAGTCCGGCAAGAGTTCTGATGCCCACTCTGGCAAGCGCACCTCTTCGGAGTGCTGCGCTACCGTCGAGGACGCACCATCGAGATCCACTGGCAAGTGTAAGAAGGCAATGGCAGCTCCACCTGAGACCAAGAAAGTGTCCGCCAAGGAGGACGGCGATGGTGGTACCTTCACCATCAGCGCCACTCTTGACCCCAAATAGGAAAGCGTGCTCGTTGCTTTCCTGCGGGCGAATGTCGACGTGTTTGCGTGGAAACCGTCTGATATCCCCGGTGTTCCCAGGAAAGTAATTGAGCACCACCTTGCCGTCTGTCCTCATGCGCGGCCCGTCAAGCAGAAAGTCAGGAAACAGGCAGTGGAGCGCCAAGAGTTCATCGCAGAAGAAATCAAGAAGTTGGAAGCAGCAGGCCTTGTCAGAGGAGTGCTCCATCCCACGTGGTTGGCCAATCCTGTTGTCGTGCGCAAGGCTAACGGGAAATGGAGGCTTTGTATTGACTTCGCTGATGTTAATAAAGCTTATCCCAAAGACCCATTTCCCTTGCCGCGCATCGACCAGATTGTTGACTCCACAGCCGAATGTGATTTGCTTTCATTTCTTGATGCATACTCAGGATACCATCAGATCTTCATGGCAGAAGAGGATGAAGAGAAAACCGCATTTATCACCCCGTGTGGCACGTACTGCTTCGTACGGATGCCTTTCGGTTTGAATAATGCTGGTTCAACATTCGCAAGGGTAGTCGACCACGCTTTTGAGCTGCAGATGCACAGAAATGTGGAAGCCTACATGGATGACATAGTGGTCAAGAGCAAGAACGGGGCGGCCCTGATTCAAGATTTAGACGAGACATTTGCAAATCTGTGCAAGATCAACCTCAAGCTTAACCCCGAGAAGTGCGTATTTGGAGTTCCTTCCGGCAATCTTCTCGGGTTCTTCGTGTCTCAGCGAGGAATTGAAGCCAATCCCGACAAGATCAAGGCCATTGAGCAGATCGAAGCACCAAAGCGCGTCAAGGATGTACGAAGGCTTGCCGGTTGCGTGGCTGCTCTCAGCAGGTTTATCTCTAGATCTGCTGAGCGCGCCCTGCCATTTTTCAAAATTTTGAAAAAGGCAGGTCCAATGAAATGGACTCCGGAGGCGGAGGCTGCGCTGCAGGACTTGAAGAGATACCTGTCCTCCACTCCAATACTTGTCGCACCTAAGCCGCAAGAGAAGTTGCTGCTGTATATAGCGGCAACCTATCAAGTGGTTAGTGCTGCGTTAGTGGCGGAGAGGGAGGCAGATGATGAGCCAGCAACCACGGCAGATGCATCCAGCGACAAGCAGGGGGCTTCGCCGACAAGCTCTGGTCCCGACAAAGATGGATCTGCGCAGGAGCATGATAAGATGCAGAAGAGAGTGGTGCAGCGTCCAGTTTACTTTGTCAGTTCCCTTCTACAGGGGGCTAGATCAAGGTACTCTGGTGTGTAGAAGTTGCTTTTCGGCCTCCTCATGGCCTCGAGAAAGCTGCGCCATTACTTCCAAGCACATGAGATCACAGTCGTCACTCGCTTTCCGCTGAAGAGGATACTGCAAAATCCAGAAGCAACAGGCAGGATTGTCGAGTGGGCGCTGGAACTGTCAAGCTTTGGCCTCAAGTTTGAGAGCACTTCAACTATCCAAAGCAGAGCATTGGCAGAGTTCATAGCAGAATGGACGCCAACCCCAGATAAAGAAATTCCAGAGACGAGCATCCCCGTCAAAGAGGCAAGGAGAGAGTGGCTGATGTACTTTGATGGTGCTTTCTCGCTGCAAGGTGCCGGTGCGGGCGTGCTGCTTGTCGCGCCCACCGGAGAGCACCTCAAGTACGTAGTCCAGATGCACTTTCCCAAGGAGCAAGCAACCAACAATACTGCAGAGTATGAAGGATTGCTTGCCGGTCTCAGAATTGCAGCAGACCTTGGGATCAAGAAGCTCATTGTCAGGGGTGACTCACAGCTTGTCGTCCGCCAAGTGAACAAGAACTACCAGAGTCCATTGATGGAAGCATATGTTGATGAAGTGAGGAAGCTAGAAGAGCACTTTGACGGCCTACAGATGGAGCATATACCAAGAGCTCAGAATGTCATTGCTGATGGCCTGTCAAAGTGCGCCGCACTAAAGTTACCTGTGGAACCAGGGATCTTTGTGCTCAAGTTGACTCAACCATCCGTAACACCATCAACTGGACAAAGCAAGAAGAGGAAGTTGGTTTCTGGTGACTACTTTCCGGCAGAGCTCCCCGAAGCCGCCGCCAAGAAAGTCCCCAAGATCAACACCAAGGATGCTGAGGGGCAGTCTGCTCCGGCAAGCCTCATGGTTTGTTCCGTTGAAGCAGACGCTCCCGACAAGTTTTGCTCCGGCAAGCTTGCCGGGGAACATCAAGCTCCGGCAGGACCACAAGTCCTTGCCGTAGAAGCGGATGTTCCCTCAGCAGCAGATGTGCCTTTAGTCCTTGTTGTCGAGCCACAAGCTCCAGCATGGGCACAGCAGATTGTCCATTTCCTTCAGATAGGAGAACTTCCTGAAGAGCAAGAAGAAGCGGAAAAAGTAGCCCGGCAGTCAAGTATGTACCAGTTTGTCGATAGCATACTGTACAGAAGAAGACTCAACAGTGTGAAATTGAAGTGTATTTGCCGGGAAGATGGAAAAAAGCTGTTTGCAGAGATACATGGAGGCATATGTGGCCACCACATTGGCGCAAGAGCACTTGCCGGCAAAGCTTTCCGGCAAGGTTTCTTTTGGCCGACAGCCCTCCAGGATGCAACTGCACAAGTAACCAAGTGTGAAGCATGCCAGTTCCACTCCAAACAGATACACCAGCCAGCTCAAGCTCTCCAGATGATCCCTTTATCCTGGCCATTTTCGGTCTGGGGGCTCGATATCCTCGGCCCTTTCCCCCGAGCTATCGGGGGCTTTGAGTACTTGTACGTCGCAATCGACAAGTTCACAAAGTGGCCGGAAGTGCAGCCAGTGAGGAAGGTGACAGCATAGTCAGCAGTCAAGTTCTTCAGGTCAATTGTTTACCGTTTCGGGATCCCTAACAGGATCATCACCGACAATGACACGCAATTCACGAGCCGCACCTTCATGCAGTACGCCCAAGACCTTGGCGCCAAGGTCTGCTTCGCTTCTGTTGCTCATCCAAGAAGCAACGGTCAAGCAGAGAGGGCAAATGCTGAAGTGCTGCGCGGGCTCAAGACTAGAACTTTCGACAGGCTGCGCAAGTGCGGAAGAAACTGGATCGAGGAGTTGCCGGTGGTTCTTTGGTCGATCAGAACGACGCCAAATCGAGCCACTGGCCAGACACCTTTCGCTCTAGTCTATGGAGCAGAGGCAGTTCTCCCCACGGAACTCGTATACGGATCGCCTCGAGTGCTCGCTTATGATGAGCTTGAGCAAGAACAACTGCGACAAGACGACGCACTGCTCCTTGAGGAAGATCGTCTTCAGGCTGCTATACGAGCTGCTCGATACCAGCAAGCTTTGCGCCGCTACCATAGCCGCAAAGTTAAGGCCAGAAGCTTCGAGGAAGGCGACCTTGTTCTTCGGCGCGTTCGGTCCGCCAAGAATTCCAACAAGTTGACGCCGAAGTGGGAAGGCCCTTATCGGGTGAGACGAGTCACAAGGCCCGGCGCTGTCCGCCTTGAGACCAAAGATGGCATTCCGGTGAGCAACTCCTGGAACATAGCACATCTTCGTAAGTTTTTCCCGTAGGGCGCGGTTGCCGGAACCCCGTTCCGGCAACCATCTTTTGTACAAGTCTTGCCGCTGTTGCATGTAATCCTTTGTACAAAGCCGGGAGCAGATCCCGTGCATAAATAGAACCCCATGTGCTCCGCACAACTAGTCCATTTCATTCATTACTTTCTTTCTTGCATGTGTTATCTGACACTTTGTGTAGCACCTACATCCGGTAAGCAATAACGAGCCGAAGGGCTCCATATTATTATTTTCTCTTCTTTCTTCTTTTCAACAAAGGAAAAGAAGGTTCCCTCGCACACAAGTTTGCCGGGGGGAAGGAGAAGATTATGGTATGGACCAGGCGTCGTTCAAGCAAAGTTTTGCCTTGCCGGGAAGCAAACGACAGAAAAGCTAAGTTGCCAAAGTTTGCGCAATCAATTTTTAAATTTTTGAGTTATCTTCCTCGAACGACCCTGCTTTGTATGGAAAACCTATGCGCGGAGGAACCAACTCGTGGCTAGTTGCGCCCTTACTTTGTTTCGAGTCTGCTCAACAACTTAAGTGTGCTGCATCTAGTCGCGACGAGGTTTCTTGTCGGAAGCAGCGCCGCCAGCAGGCTGCTGATGTTCCGCACTCAGCGCTCGCGGCTCGGGCACCTGCGCCGACAAGTTCCCTAGAAGCGTAGGGTAAAAACATACAAAGGAAAGAATCTAGTAGAGGAAATAACATAGCAATTGATAACAAAAATAAAGTTATATTACAAGATAACTTGTCGCAGCTCTAACAGACTGTTTTCATAACATGATTAGCAGCGACAAGGGAAAAGAAGAAATGGGCGACCTAGTCTACGCGGTCGCCCTCAACCCTCTTGATCTCGCTCACTTTGTCCACAATGGGTGCGACAAGGGCCTTGAGTGCGTCCCGATCAGCGTCTGGCGGCAAGGACTTGAGGACGTTGGTGAAGCTGAGGCCTGGATTGCGGAAGGCCACCTTCATCAGCACCTTCTGGAGAACCCCGGCGCAGATTTTGCGCGACTCGTCAGCCAGCTGCTTTAGGATCCTCTCCCGGAGCCACTGGAGTGCCGTCGCCACGCCCTTGAAGAACAGGCTGAGCTTGGCGCTGGGTTGGAGATTCTCGTCGGAGGGATACCCAAAGTCCTCCATCCCCAGCTGCGCCAGCTCCTCGTTGATGACTGCGGCAATATTCACCAGACCCTCAGTCCAGTGCTCCATAGTGTCTCTGAACGAGTTCTGGCTAACTGCGATGCTCTCCAGCAGTGCCTTGTCAGCTTTGACCTTCTCCGACAAGGTTTTCTCCCGTTCCTTGGCGGCCTCCAGCGTCTGCATCAGCATGGCCAGCTTCAACTCCAGGTCCGCATTGGAATCCTTGGCGGCGCTGAGCTCCTTGCCCCTCTCAGCGAGAAGACCTTGCAGCTCACCATGGGCGGCAGCATCCTTCTCACGCTCACGCTTGAGCGCGGCAAGCTCCTCGCCGCTCTTCCCAATGTTGGCCTCCAGCTGCGCCACCTTCTCCTCCAGCTCTTTCTTGGCGGCCTCTGCGATCGCGACAGCGTCCTTTGCTTCCTTGAGCGCCCCGCCAAGTGCTTTCTCGTGCTCGGCGAGCTCCTCCTCGTAGTTGTCGAGGTTGGCCTTCCGCTGCACCAATTCTCCTTCTCGCGCGGACTGCTTCTCGGCGGCCAGCCTTTGTTCCTCCTCAGCTTCGGCCTTCTCGAGAAGGAAGGCCATGCGCTCCTCGTCGAGTCGCTCCCGCTCCTGTGCCAGGGACCGGAGAGCCTCTTGATTGTGGCCCCGGAGCTCCTCCGCGCGCTTCTCCATGTCAACTCCCGCCTTCGCGGTAAGCGCTTCCCGGGAAGCCAGCTTGGCTTGCCGGGCGCGGTAGAGTGACAGCAGCTTCCGCAGCAGCTGCTCCTCCTCAGGCTTGCCACTGCTGCTGCTGGGCGCGTCGACCAACGACAGTCCAGCAGAGGCGAGCACCTCCCCATCGAAAGTTTCCCCCTCGACCGGTGCCCTGGAGCTTGACGCCCAGGGTAGCTTGATGAAGATATCGTCACCGGCCTTCAAGTAGGCGCCGGGCTGGGGCTCCTCGGAGCCCGGCCCCGCAGCAGCGACAGAGGGATCGGCGGTCGGCGCAGCGCCTGGCGCTCCTGCGGCCTCAGGGTCGTCAGTGCGATCGCCCGACCCCTCGCCGGCTTCTGTGGCGGCAGCCTTGGCGGCCTCCTCGCCGGCGGCCTCATCAGCACCGGTCCCTTCCTCGCCGGCGCCCTCTGTCTCCATTGGCTCAGCCGCAGATGGGTCTGAAGAACGAAGAAGGGAGAAAAATCCATCAAAAATCCAAGAGAAGAAAATCAAAAGAAGAAGAACCCAAGGGAAAGTTTTTGGACAAGTGAATTACCTGTGCCAAGATCTGCAGTTGCGGTCTCGGCCGCCGCAGGATCGACGGTGCTGCCCCTTGCCGGAGAGTTCTCCCTTGCCGGAGAGCGCTCCCTTACCGGGAACCCCTCCCTTGGCGGCGTAGTCGAAGCAGATGGCACTTCGGGACCAGCTTCCGGGCGCTCCTGATGTGGCTTCTCTGCTCCTACACAAATCAACAAGCAAGATATCAACAAAGGAAAAAGCACTCATGCGCGGCCGACAGCAGAAAGCTAACTATGAACTTACACTGGGGGCTGCGCTGGGGGCTGCTTTGAGGAGTGGTTGCCGGGTCCGTCAAGGTGGTCTCGGACCCACCCCCTGCTGACACGGTGGGGTCATCTTCGATGACAATCACCGCGGCCTTGGCCCTCTTTGCCGCTCTCTGGGCCAGCGTCCTGAAAAGAAAGGAGTCCAGATTGAAGCAAGTCAGATACAAGATAAAAACAACAAAATTGAAGAACTACAAGAGCACCAAAGAAGCTTACTCTTCTTCCTCCTCGTCGGAGCTGAGCGCGGAAAGATCAAAGTCCGGCTCCCCTCCGGTGCGGCGAGGCGAAGGAGTAGGATCCCTTGCCCGCTTGGCGGGGGGCGGTGGCGGTGGCCCAAGAAGATCCCGCTCCAGTTGCCACTGCTGCGTGAGGCGCTCCCGCGGCAACATTGCTTGCCGCGGTAGAGCGTGTCGCACGGCTCGGCGGCTGTTGACCCGGTTGCCGCCCCGCTACGTCCGCGGCCCTGCGAAGACGCCTTCTTGGCGGGGCCGGGGGCTCCGCCTGCGGCAAGCTTTCTGAAGGCTCGGGCTCTTCCTCGCCGGCCTCGCTCGGCTCAGCTTCAGAGCTGGCAGGCTCTTCCTCGCCAATGAACTCCGCGCGCTCGGCAAGGTTTGCCGCTTCTGCCGCCTCCGCCTCCTCCACAGTGAACCCGAACGCGCCCGCGGCAGCTGCGGCCGCAACCTCTTTCGCCCTAGTGGCGATGCGCTGTAGCTCCTCATCGGTGGTGTCACGGGTGAGGCTCTTCTGCTCGTCAGCGTGGACCGGCACTTCTTCCAAGTTGTCAAAGAACGCTTGCACGACGTCATCCGCACGCTCTTGCCAAGTTGGAACGATTCCGTGTGAATCGCACAACGGCATCATGGCACGGATCCGGTCAAGCGAAGAATTATTGCACAATGGAACTACGCCCCTCGGCAGCATGAATGGGTGCTGGGGGTCGCGTTTGAACAACTCCAGGAGCATTGCATCCAGCTCCAAGACAGTGAAGTTGTAGTTGAGGCCCGGCCGCAGCCTCATGATGTCCGCCGAGTTCTTGAATTCCCAGGCGGGCCTCCCCCTCTCCTGCAGGGGGCGATGCGGCGGCGGAGGAAATCTGCGCCTACAGCGCCTACAGTGAGCCCGGCAAGCCTGAGGCGAAGGATCCTAGTAATGGCGATCTTCAGCCTCTCGTCTTCTGGGGCCACGTTGCTCCAGTCATTGCCACGCACTATTGAAGCTTGGCGCACGGCGGTGAAGGGCTGCGGATTCTCCTCGACGATCCAGCACCACTCCGCTCTCCACTCCTCCCACTTGCTGCGGAGCTCACCCTCCAAGTACGCCTCCTTCTTGTCGACTCTCGAGATCCAGGCAATCCCTCCGGCAAGCGGCTCTCCTCTCTCTACCCGAGGTATGAAGAAGTGGCGGAAAAGGGCAACACTAGGGTGGACTCCGACAAAGTTTTCACACAAATGTGCGAAAACTGCCATGGTCAGAACGGTGTTGGGGGTGAAGTCAAGGAGGCGAAAGCCGTAGGTGTTCATGATATCGCAGAAGAACTCCGAGAAGGGCGGGCAGAGCCCGCAATAGAAGAACAGCGCGAAGAATGGGTACTCGTTTGGAGCCAGTTCCGAAGCAGCAGCCGGGAGTACCCTCGTGCGCGGATGCGCCCGCGTCTCCGTCGCCCAAAAGAGGTAGAATTACTCCCTCAGCTCCTGCACGCCGAGCTGGGGGGAGAAGATCGCCCGCTCCTTCTGCAGCGCCGCGAGCCGCTGCGCCTCGGCCGACTTCACGCCCTTTCCCTTGTCGGCTTTCGGAGCCATGGCGGAGGTGGTGCGGGAGGTCGACGGCGCTGGTGATGCTGGTGGCAATGGGGGGCGAAGCGCTGCTCTCTCGGCTTCAAGAAGAAGGGGGGGGGGCGGCGGAGGTTCGTGAAGATGGAGTAGTAGCAACCAGCGAGGGGGAACGAACTGCCCCTGTTTCCTCTGCTTATAAAGAGGGATGGGGCGGACGTTTCGCCCTTCCGAATAAAGAACCACCCATGATCTCTCCCACAACGCCGCATTCAACGCGTGCCATTAGGGGAGAGCGCGGTGGATACGGAGCGAGATTCGGCGTGGCCCAGTCCACATGTGCCAGTGCCCTGTCTTGGGCCTGGCCCAACAGCGCTCGGCACCGTGTCTGGCCCAGGCCCGGGGGCTCTTGTCGGTGTACTAGAATAGGGGTACCCTAGTACCCCGAACTTGTGCACGGGCAGTTGCAGCACCCCGCGGCAAGGCTTGCCGGGAGAATGCCAAGATCCTCCGTGGTTCCCTTGGAGCCATTCAAGAACAAAGTATTTAAGCTCAGGAGACAAGGCCCCGGCAAGAGGAGATTGCTGGGAAGGCCAACCGAGGCACTCCAAGGAACTTGCCGCGACGCGCCACGCGCTCCGTCAAGGCAACAAGGCCCCGACAAGAGGAGCTTGCTGGGAAGACCAACCAAGGTACCTCGAGGCCCGGTGAGCGACAAGCCTCCGGACCCGACAAGATAACAGCAGCGGCAAGGCGCTTGCCGCGGCAGGTGGCCACTATGTGCCCACGCTCCAGCGCATCCACCAACGTGTCGCTCTGGGGGCCTCTCCAGGCGCGCGTGGCGGGAGGCTGTGCAGCCAGCGGTGCGCAGTGGCATGCGAAGCTGACAAGATCACCATCGTGGCGAACGGTGGCACCCCTAACGGTCCTTTTCTGCACTGTTTGGGCGACTCAGACGGGCATTTAATGCCCTTGTCCCCTGCCGTCAGGGTTAGGTAGGGTGCACTGTACAAGTAACTGTACCAACCACCTCACTTTTTACATTTGTACCCTTCTTTGCGTTGCCACCTGTCGGTGACCCCTTTAGCGTATAAAAGGAGGCCCATGCGCAACGTAGAGGGGGTTCGGTTCGTTTCGATTCATTCGTAAGCCAGGAAACACTTAGCTCTCGCGAGCAAGAACATAATACAACCAGACAAGCAGCAGTAGGAGTGTTATCTCTCCGGAGAGCTTCGAAGCTGGGTAAACTGCTCGTGTGCTTCGCCTCG